>NC_134362.1:210084394-210186894 GCF_048569485.1 Anomaloglossus baeobatrachus
GATCAGTAATGTAATGTATGTACACAGTGACTGCACCAGCAGAATAGTGAGTGCAGCTCTGGAGTATAATACAGGAGGGTAACTCAGGATCAGTAATGTAATGTACTGTACACAGTGAGTGCAGCAGCAGAATAGTGAGTGCAGCTCTGGAGTATATACAGGATGGTGCGGTTCTGTATACGGTTGGGATGGGGTGAGAGGTGACTGATATAGCGGGTTGAGTTGGCTGTAGTCATGGATCCGGTGTGAGTCTCCGGCGGTCGGGTATTCGGAGCGTGGTGTTGATTCTCTGGGGGTCGCTCCCGCTGGTGTTTTGCTCGTTACTCGCGGCTTTGTTAATCACTGGTGGTGGGTAATTGGCGCTATACTATAGACTTTATAATCCCATTAGGTTTCGGTCGCCATGGTCTGTGCCCGTGTAAACGCTCCGGCGTCCGCCTCCTCTTGTTATTTGGCTACTTAATTTTAAGCGTAGTGTTAATAAGCGAGTGTCGGCTCTGCCGGTGTGCGCCGGTATCGGGGGATGGGGGGGTCTTCCCGTTATAGCAGGCCGGTGCTCTGCCCCGGTTTCTGGGCTGTCGGTGTCGGGGGATGGGAGGGGTCTTTCCCGTTATACAGGCCGGTGCTGCCCCGGTTTCTGGGCTCGGGTCGGGGGATGGGGGGGGGGGTCTTCCCGTTATACAGGCCGGTGCTGCCCCGGTTTCTGGGCTGTCTGTGTCGGGGGATGGGGGGATCTTCCCGTTATACAGGGCCGGTGCTGCCCCGGTTTCTGGGCTGTCCGGTGTCGGGGGATGGGGGGGGGGGGTCTTCCCGTTATACAGGCCCGGTGCTGCCCCGGTTTCTGGGCTGTCTGTGTCGGGGGATGGGGGGGATCTTCCCGTTATACAGCCGGTGCTGCCCCGGTTTCTGGGCTGTCGGTGTCGGGGGATGGGGGGGGGGGTCTTCCCGTTATACAGGCCGTGCTGCCCCGGTTTCTGGGCTGTCTGTGTCGGGGGATGGGGGGGATCTTCCCGTTATACAGGCCGGTGCTGCCCGGTTTCTGGGCTGTCTGTGTCGGGGGGATGGGGGGGGATCTTCCCGTTATACAGGCCGGTGCTGCCCCGGTTTCTGGGCTGTCGGTGTCGGGGGATGGGGGGGGGGTCTTCCCGTTATACCAGGCCGGTGCTGCCCCGGTTTCTGGGCTGTCGGTGTCGGGGGATGGGGGGGGTCTTCCCGTTATACAGGCCGGTGCTGCCCCGGTTTCTGGGCTGTCGGTGTCGGGGGATGGGGGGGGGTCTTCCCGTTATACAGGCCGGTGCTGCCCCGGTTTCTGGGCTGTCGGTGTCGGGGGATGGGGGGGTCTTCCCGTTATACAGGCCGGTGCTGGCCCGGTTTCTGGGCTGTCCGGGTGTCGGGGATGGGGGGGGGTCTTCCCGTTATACAGGCCGGTGCTGCCCCGGTTTCTGGGCTGTCGGTGTCGGGGGGATGGGGGGGGGGTCTTCCCGTTATACAGGCCGGTGCTGCCCCGGTTTCTGGGCTGTCGGTGTCGGTGTCGGGGGATGGGGGGGGTCTTCCCGTTATACAGGCCGGTGCTGCCCCGGTTTCTGGGCTGTCGGTGTCGGGGGATGGGGGGGGGGTCTTCCCGTTATACAGGCCGGTGCTACCCCGGTTTCTGGGCTGTCGGTGTCGGGGGATGGGGGGGGGTCTTCCCGTCTATACAGGCCGGTGCTGCCCCGGTTTCTGGGCTGTGTCGGTGTGCGCCGGGTATCGGGGGATGGGGGGGGTCTTCCCGTTATACAGGCCGGTGCTTGCCCCGGTTTTCTGGGCTGTCGGTGTCGGGGATGGGAGGGGTCTTCCCGTTATACAGGCCGGTGCTGCCCCCGGTTTCTGGGCTGTCTGTGTCGGGGGATGGGGGGGGGGGTCTTCCCGTTATACAGGCCGGTGCTGCCCCGGTTTCTGGGCTGTCTGTGTCGGGGGATGGGGGGGGGGGTCTTCCCGTTATACAGGCCGGTGCTGCCCCGGGTGTTCTGGGCTTGTCGGTGTCGGGGGATGGGGGGGGGGTCTTCCCGTTATACAGGCCGGTGCTGCCCCGGTTTCTGGGCTGTCCGGTGTCGGGGGATGGGGAGGGGGTCTTCCCGTTATACAGGCCGGTGCTACCCCGGTTTCTGGGCTGTCGGTGTCGGGGGATGGGGGGGGGGGTCTTCCCGTTATACAGGCCGGTGCTGCCCCGGTTTCTGGGCTGTCGGCTCGGTGTCGGGGGATGGGGGGGGATCTTCCCGTTATACAGGCCGGTGCTGCCCCGGTTTCTGGGCTGTCTGTGTCGGGGGGATGGGGGGGGGGTCTTCCCGTTATACAGGCCGGTGCTGCCCCGGTTTCTGGGCTGTCGGTGTCGGGGGATGGGGGGGGGGTCTTCCGTTATACAGGCCGGTGCTGCCCCGGTTTCTGGGCTGTCGGTGTCGGGGGATGGGGGGGTCTTCCCGTTATACAGGCCGGTGCTACCCCGGTTTCTGGGCTGTCGGTGTCAGGGGATGAGAGGGGTCTTCCCGTTATACAGGCCGGTGCTGCCCCGGTTTCTGGGCTGTCGGTGTCGGGGGATGGGGGGGGGGGTCTTCCCGTTATACAGGCCGGTGCTGCCCGGTTTCTGGCTGTCTGTGTCGGGGGATGGGGGGGGGTCTTCCCGTTATACAGGCCGGTGCTGTCCCGGTTTCTGGGCTGTCGGTGTCGGGGGATGGGGGGGGGGGTCTTCCCGTTATACAGGCCGGTGCTGCCCCGGTTTCTGGGCTGTGTCGGTGTGCGCCGGTATCGGGGGGATGGGGGGGTCTTCCCGTTATACAGGCCGGTTTCTGGGCTGTGCCGTCGTGTCCGCTGTGATGCCGGGAGATTTCGGGATCGTCTGGGCGCACACAGTTGTTGCGGACCCTCAGCTGTGAGCAGCACCGGGGGGGCTTGGGTCGGTTTCTGTTCACTGACAGGAAGCAGAGATCTTCAGGATGTTTGATGTCTTGGATCCGCGGCACGTGGCGGGTGATTTGCGGCTTCTCGGCTGCTCCTGGCGCCGGCGGTCGCACGTCTCGCGTGTAACCTGTAAGGAGCCGATGTGATAATGTGGTGGCGGGTCGGTACAGAGCGCCAGATGTTCAGCCGGGTCGCGGCATTACACAATGTGGCACATGAAGGGTTAAAGCTGCTCGTGGTCTCCTGCGCTGACCCCTAAACACACGATGACGACTTCATCCGCCACGGTGAACTCCGCCGCTGCACCGCCGGTGACATCTGTTTGGTGGGTGATTAATTGCAATTAGTGAGCGAGCGGCAGAGCCGGGGCGTGATTAGTCAGCAGAACCGCAGCAAGATTAATGAGCGAGGACCACCGGGGACCCCCACCTGACGAGGAGGGTCCGCACCCCCCCAACGAGGCGGCTGATAACAGGGGACAACAGAGGACGCGTCTGCTTAAACTATTCTGCGAGCGCTCCCGACTACACACGCGTGTGACGCTTCATCCGCGTCTGCTTAAACTATTCTGCGAGCGCTCCCGACTACACACGCGTGTGACGCTTCATCCGGCTCCGGTCACACTTTGCTTTAGTCTTCACATTGTATTGAAGCCCCCAGGACTGGCGGGGGACCCCCTGTGACTGGTGAGGACCCCTGCGTCACTCAGGACTGGCGGGGGACCCCCTGTGACTGGTGAGGACCCCTGCGTCACTCGGGACTGGCGGGGGACCCCCTGTGACTGGTGAGGACCCCTGCGTCACTCGGGACTGGCGGGGGACCCCCTGTGACTGGTGAGGACCCCTGCGTCACTCAGGACTGGCGGGGGACCCCCTGTGACTGGTGAGGACCCCTGCGTCACTCAGGACTGGCGGGGGACCCCCTGTGACTGGTGAGGACCCCTGCATCACTCAGGACTGGCGGGGGACCCCCTGTGACTGGTGAGGACCCCTGCGTCACTCCGGTCTGGCGGGGGACCCCCTGTGACTGGTGAGGACCCCTGCGTCACTCAGGACTGGCGGGGGACCCCCTGTGACTGGTGAGGACCCCTGCGTCACTCAGGACTGGCGGGGGACCCCCTGTGACTGGTGAGGACCCCTGCGTCACTCAGGACTGGTGGGGGACCCCCTGTGACTGGTGAGGACCCCTGCGTCACTCAGGACTGGTGGGGGACCCCCTCTGATTGGTGAGGACCCATGCGTCATTCAGGACTGGTGGGGAGACCCCCTGTGACTAGTGAGGACCCCTGCGTCACTCAGGGCTGGTGGGGGACCCCCTGTGACTGGTGAGGACCCCTGCGTCACTCAGGACTGGTGGGGGGGACCCCCTGTGACTGGTGAGGACCCCTGCGTCACTCAGGGCTGGTGGGGGACCCCCTGTGACTGGTGAGGACCCCTGCGTCACTCAGGACTGGCGGGGGACCCCCTGTGACTGGTGAGGACCCCTGCATCACTCAGGACTGGCGGGGGACCCCCTGTGACTGGTGAGGACCCCTGCGTCACTCAGGACTGGCGGGGGACCCCCTGTGACTGGTGAGGACCCCTGCGTCACTCAGGACTGGTGGGGGACCCCCTGTGACTGGTGAGGACCCCTGCGTCACTCAGGACTGGCGGGGGACCCCCTGTGACTGGTGAGGACCCCTGCGTCACTCAGGACTGGTGGGGGACCCCCTCTGATTGGTGAGGACCCATGCGTCACTCAGGACTGGTGGGGGACCCCCTCTGATTGGTGAGGACCCATGCGTCATTCAGGACTGGTGGGGAGACCCCCTGTGACTAGTGAGGACCCCTGCGTCACTCAGGGCTGGTGGGGGACCCCCTGTGACTGGTGAGGACCCCTGCGTCACTCAGGACTGTGGGAGACCCCTGTGACTGGTGAGGACCCCTGCGTCACTCAGGACTGGTGGGGGGGACCCCCTGTGACTGGTGAGGACCCCTGCGTCACTCAGGGCTGGTGGGGGACCCCCTGTGACTGGTGAGGACCCATGCGTCACTCAGGACTGGCGGGGGACCCCCTGTGACTGGTGAGGACCCCTGCATCACTCAGGACTGGCGGGGGACCCCCTGTGACTGGTGAGGACCCCTGCGTCACTCAGGACTGGCGTGGGACCCCCTGTGACTGGTGAGGACCCCTGCGTCACTCAGGACTGGCGGGGGACCCCCTGTGACTGGTGAGGACCCCTGCATCACTCAGGACTGGCGGGGGACCCCCTGTGACTGGTGAGGACCCCTGCGTCACTCAGGGCTGGCGGGGGACCCCCTGTGACTGGTGAGGACCCCTGAGTCACTCAGGACTGGTGGGGGACCCCCTGTGACTGGTGAGGACCCCTGCGTCACTCAGGACTGGCGGGGGACCCCCTGTGACTGGTGAGGACCCCTGCATCACTCAGGACTGGTGACTATGTTCTGCAGATGCTTTGGTAGGTGTGAGGGTGGGAGGACGGAGGGCTCTAATCCTGTCTGTCGGGGCATGCTGGGAGTTGTAGTGTCACCGGGCCGCGCTCATCCCTCTACCCCGGGGTCTCCAGTGCAGACGTTTCCTGCCAGGCGGCCGCTGTTTGCCAGCACAAAGCCGCAGTGTTCAGCCTCGGCGCCCGCGGCTCGTCCTCCGTGTGAGTCACCGCCATTAAATCATGGTTAGCTGGCACCGCGCCCGTCCCTGACACCCGGCGGGAGAGAATGAGGTCACAAGCTGTACCCAGAGCCCGGTGCCAGGAGGAGCAGCCTCTGCCGTAGTCTGGTGATGCCCCGCTGTGCGCCCGCCGGCTGCCAGGAGGTTATTGCTGTAGTCAGCGAGCGCCAGGACCGCGAGCAAAGGATACAATGTCTCACTGTCAGGACTGTGCCCATCACGTACCCCGCAGTGCGCCCGAAATGTGAACTCTCCACCTGCACAAACCGTGTGCCTCGCTGAGGGCCTCGACTGTCAGAAAGGGGGCCCCGACTGTCACTGAGGGCCCCGACTGTCACAAAGGGGGCCCCGACTGTCACAAAGGAGGCCCTGACTGTTACCGAGGGCCCCGACCGTCACAAGGGGGGGCCCCGACCGCCGCCGAGGGCCCCGTTTTCCACTGAGGACCCCTCATGGCTTGTCCAGGCCTTCGGCTCTTGGTGGAATGAGCATAATCTTTTTCTGTGGTTCATGTGGTGCCAACATACTGCACGAAGCATGGAGGACACAGAGAAGAGAACGGTCTGAGGACTGGAGAACCAAAAGTGTTAAAAAAAAAAATCAACAATCTCAAGGTTACACGTCCATCTCCAGAGATCTTGATGTTCCTTTGGCCACAAATGTGCAACATAATCATAATCATGACATTTACAGCCCATGGCGCTGTAGATCATCTCCCTGGACAGTGACGGCAGAGAAAAAACTGATGAAAGGTTATAACGCAGGATGGTCCGGATGGTGGATAAGCCACAATCAAGGTCTAAAGAAATTCAAGCTGCAGCTCAGGGGGGGCATCAGTGTCAGCGCAAACTATCCGTGCACATCTGAATGAAATGAAACGCTGTGGAGCAGACCCCGGAGGACCCCACTGCTGACACAGACAGAAAAAGTCTACGGAGGAGACCCTGGAGGACCCCACTGCTGACATAAAGACAGAAAAAAAGCCAAAATGTACGTGAGTAATTAAAATCCTTCTGGGAAAGCGTCTTGTGGACAGAGGAGACAAAGATAGAGATTTATGCTAAAGCGCATCATTACCAAATACAGAATGAGGCTACAAAGTAAAGAGCAGAGCACCCACAGTCACTCATGGTGGAGGTCAGAGATGTATTTCTGGTTCTGGGGACAGTGACTATGTGCAAGACATGAAATCTGAAGATACCAGAGGATTTTGGGTGGCAATGTAGGACCCACTGCCAGAAAGCTGGGGGTGCGTCCTAGGTCAGGGGTCTCCAGTAGGACAATGACTCCAAACACTTCAAGACGCCCCAGAAATGGATGGAAACAAAGCGCTGGAGAGTTCTGAAGAGGCCGCAATGAGTCCGGATCTAAACTGATTGACACCTGTGGAGAGACCTGAAGATTGGGAGAAGAGAAGAGAGAAGAGGAGAGAGGAGAGAAGAGGAGAGAGGAGAGGAGAGAAGAGGGGATATGAGAGGAGAGGAAAGGAGAGAGGAGAGGAGAGGAAACGCCTTCAGATATTTGACCTGGAGACATTTATAAAGAAGAGTCTGAGATTAAGGTGAGAGGAGGAAGAAGCTGTGGACGGGGACAGGAGGCGATTGTCCTGATGGTTCCGCTCCACTGTAACGAAGCTTCAGCTGTGAGGAGCACAATAGGTGATAGCAGGATTTCATTCTCTGGATCTCCCCTCATATCTGTGGCCTGCCCCCTCGTATCCGTGGCCTGCCCCCCCCTCGTATCCATGGCCTGCCCCCCCCTCGTATCCATGGCCTGCCCCCTCGTATCCGTGGCCTGCCCCCCCCTCGTATCCATGGCCTGCCCCCTCGTGGACACGTTTCTTCCTTGCGGTGACGTGTTTCGGCGCACTCTTCTTTTCCGCTCACTGATTGCAGATTCCGCAGTAGTTTTTTTTTTCTCTATTTCTGTAAGTGCTAAAAACAAGTATCTGGTGCCATGAAAACAGCCGGGGAGCTGCGGGGAGCTGCGGGGAGCGTTCCTGGTGTCAGGAGAAGGTGCTAAGCAGCCAAACGTGGCTGCCATATAGCGGAGCGGAGACCGCGGCACCCGGGGTGCAGTGTCAGATGTCACCACAGGGGGAGCCTCTCGTCCCCCCACAACATCCGGGGCTTCTGCTAAATCCAGAATAAAGGCTTCTCGTCCTCTGGATGCCGCCTGCAGTGTAAAGCACAGGGGTCATCACTCCGGATGCCTTGGTTACATCTGTGCTTATAATAGTGTATTTATCTGTACACCCAGAACCAGGTGACTAGAACAAAACCGCCATACTTTACACTGCAGCTGAGAAATGCAGAAAACAGGAGCCTTTTTTTGCCGCTGGTGATTTTTGTATTGGAACAAGCAGAGCAGCAGTGTAAAGCATGGTGGATGTGGGAAGCCGGTAGATGCTGGGGTCGGAGCCTCGGTTTGCAGCAGTGTAAAGCATGGTGGATGTGGGAAGCCGGTAGATGCTGGGGTCGGAGCCTCGGTTTGCAGCAGTGTAAAGCATGGTGGATGTGGGAAGCCGGTAGATGATGGGGTCGGAGCCTCGGTTTGCAGCAGTGTAAAGCATGGTGGATGTGGGAAGCCGGGAGATGCTGGGGTCGGAACCTCGGTTTGCAGCAGTGTAAAGCATGGTGGATGTGGGAAGCCGGCAGATGCTGGGGTCAGAGCCTCGGTTTGCAGCAGTGTAAAGCATGGTGGATGTGGGAAGCCGGCAGATGCTGGGGTCGGAGCCTCGGTTTGCAGCAGTGTAAAGCATGGTGGATGTGGGAAGCCGGTAGATGCTGGGGTCGGAGCCTCGGTTTGCAGCAGTGTAAAGCATGGTGGATGTGGGAAGCCGGTAGATGCTGGGGTCGGAGCCTCGGTTTGCAGCAGTGTAAAGCATGGTGGATGTGGGAAGCCGGTAGATGCTGGGGTCGGAGCCTCGGTTTGCAGCAGTGTAAAGCATGGTGGATGTGGGAAGCCGGTAGATGCTGGGGTCGGAGCCTCGGTTTGCAGCAGTGTAAAGCATGGTGGATGTGGGAAGCCGGCAGATGCTGGGGTCGGAGCCTCGGTTTGCAGCAGTGTAAAGCATGGTGGATGTGGGAAGCCGGTAGATGCTGGGGTCGGAGCCTCGGTTTGCAGCAGTGTAAAGCATGGTGGATGTGGGAAGGCTGTAGATGCTGGGGTCGGAGCCTCGGTTTGCAGCAGTGTAAAGCATGGTGGATGTGGGAAGCCGGTAGATGCTGGGGTCGGAGCCTCGGTTTGCAGCAGTGTAAAGCATGGTGGATGTGGGAAGCCGGTAGATGCTGGGGTCAGAGCCTCGGTTTGCAGCAGTGTAAAGCATGGTGGATGTGGGAAGCCGGTAGATGCTGGGGTCGGAGCCTCGGTTTGCAGCAGTGTAAAGCATGGTGGATGTGGGAAGCCGGTAGATGCTGGGGTCGGAGCCTCGGTTTGCAGCAGTGTAAAGCATGGTGGATGTGGGAAGCCGGTAGATGCTGGGGTCGGAGCCTCAGTTTGCAGCAGTGTAAAGCATGGTGGATGTGGGAAGCCGGTAGATGCTGGGGTCAGAGCCTCGGTTTGCAGCAGTGTAAAGCATGGTGGATGTGGGAAGCCGGTAGATGCTGGGGTCGGAGCCTCGGTTTGCAGCAGTGTAAAGCATGGTGGATGTGGGAAGCCGGTAGATGCTGGGGTTGGAGCCTCGGTTTGCAGCAGTGTAAAGCATGGTGGATGTGGGAAGGCTGTAGATGCTGGGGTCGGAGCCTCGGTTTGCAGCAGTGTAAAGCATGGTGGATGTGGGAAGCCGGTAGATGCTGGGGTCGGAGCCTCGGTTTGCAGCAGTGTAAAGCATGGTGGATGTGGGAAGCCGGTAGATGCTGGGGTCGGAGCCTCGGTTTGCAGCAGTGTAAAGCATGGTGGATGTGGGAAGCCGGTAGATGCTGGGGTCGGAGCCTCGGTTTGCAGCAGTGTAAAGCATGGTGGATGTGGGAAGGCTGTAGATGCTGGGGTCGGAGCCTCGGTTTGCAGCAGTGTAAAGCATGGTGGATGTGGGAAGCCGGTAGATGCTGGGGTCGGAGCCTCGGTTTGCAGCAGTGTAAAGCATGGTGGAAGTGGGAAGCCGGTAGATGCTGGGGTCGGAGCCTCGGTTTGCAGCAGTGTAAAGCATGGTGGATGTGAGAAGCCGGCAGATGCTGGGGTCGGAGCCTCGGTTTGCAGCAGTGTAAAGCATGGTGGATGTGGGAAGCCGGTAGATGCAGGGGTCGGAGCCTCGGTTTGCAGCAGTGTAAAGCATGGTGGATGTGGGAAGGCTGTAGATGCAGGGGTCGGAGCCTCGGTTTGCAGCAGTGTAAAGCATGGTGGATGTGGGAAGCCGGTAGATGCAGGGGTCGGAGCCTCGGTTTGCAGCAGTGTAAAGCATGGTGGATGTGGGAAGCCAGTAGATGCTGGGGTCGGAGCCTCGGTTTGCAGCAGTGTAAAGCATGGTGGATGTGGGAAGCCGGCAGATGCTGGGGTCGGAGCCTCGGTTTGCAGCAGTGTAAAGCATGGTGGATGTGGGAAGCCGGGAGATGCAGGGGTCGGAGCCTCGGTTTGCAGCAGTGTAAAGCATGGTGGATGTGGGAAGCCGGCAGATGCTGGGGTCGGAGCCTCGGTTTGCAGCAGTGTAAAGCATGGTGGATGTGGGAAGCCGGTAGATGCTGGGGTCGGAGCCTCGGTTTGCAGCAGTGTAAAGCATGGTGGATGTGGGAAGCCGGTAGATGCTGGGGTCGGAGCCTCGGTTTGCAGCAGTGTAAAGCATGGTGGATGTGGGAAGCCGGTAGATGCTGGGGTCGGAGCCTCGGTTTGCAGCAGTGTAAAGCATGGTGGATGTGGGAAGGCTGTAGATGCAGGGGTCAGAGCCTCGGTTTGCAGCAGTGTAAAGCATGGTGGATGTGGGAAGCCGGTAGATGCTGGGGTCGGAGCCTCGGTTTGCAGCAGTGTAAAGCATGGTGGATGTGGGAAGCCGGTAGATGCTGGGGTCGGAGCCTCGGTTTGCAGCAGTGTAAAGCATGGTGGATGTGGGAAGCCGGTAGATGCTGGGGTCGGAGCCTCGGTTTGCAGCAGTGTAAAGCATGGTGGATGTGGGAAGCCGGTAGATGCTGGGGTCGGAGCCTCGGTTTGCAGCAGTGTAAAGCATGGTGGTTGTGGGAAGCTGGTAGATGCAGGGGTCGGAGCCTCGGTTTGCAGCAGTGTAAAGCATGGTGGATGTGGGAAGCCGGCAGATGCTGGGGTCGGAGCCTCGGTTTGCAGCAGTGTAAAGCATGGTGGATGTGGGATGCCGGTAGATGCTGGGGTCGGAGCCTCGGTTTGCAGCAGTGTAAAGCATGGTGGATGTGGGAAGCCGGCAGATGCTGGGGTCGGAGCCTCGGTTTGCAGCAGTGTAAAGCATGGTGGATGTGGGAAGCCGGTAGATGCTGGGGTCGGAGCCTCGGTTTGCAGCAGTGTAAAGCATGGTGGATGTGGGAAGCCGGCAGATGCTGGGGTCGGAGCCTCGGTTTGCAGCAGTGTAAAGCATGGTGGATGTGGGAAGCCGGTAGATGCTGGGGTCGGAGCCTTGGTTTGCAGCAGTGTAAAGCATGGTGGATGTGGGAAGCCGGTAGATGCAGGGGTCGGAGCCTCGGTTTGCAGCACTGTAAAGCATGGTGGATGTGGGAAGCCGGCAGATGCTGGGGTCGGAGCCTCGGTTTGCAGCAGTGTAAAGCATGGTGGATGTGGGAAGCCGGTAGATGCTGGGGTCGGAGCCTCGGTTTGCAGCAGTGTAAAGCATGGTGGATGTGGGAAGCCGGTAGATGCTGGGGTCGGAGCCTCGGTTTGCAGCAGTGTAAAGCATGGTGGATGTGGGAAGCCGGTAGATGCTGGGGTCGGAGCCTCGGTTTGCAGCAGTGTAAAGCATGGTGGATGTGGGAAGCCGGTAGATGCAGGGGTCGGAGCCTCGGTTTGCAGCAGTGTAAAGCATGGTGGATGTGGGAAGCCGGTAGATGCTGGGGTCGGAGCCTCGGTTTGCAGCAGTGTAAAGCATGGTGGATGTGGGAAGCCGGTAGATGCAGGGGTCGGAGCCTCGGTTTGCAGCAGTGTAAAGCATGGTGGATGTGGGAAGCCGGTAGATGCTGGGGTCGGAGCCTCGGTTTGCAGCAGTGTAAAGCATGGTGGATGTGGGAAGCCGGTAGATGCTGGGGTCGGAGCCTCGGTTTGCAGCAGTGTAAAGCATGGTGGATGTGGGAAGCCGGTAGATGCAGGGGTCGGAGCCTCGGTTTGCAGCAGTGTAAAGCATGGTGGATGTGGGAAGCCGGCAGATGCTGGGGTCGGAGCCTCGGTTTGCAGCAGTGTAAAGCATGGTGGATGTGGGAAGCCGGTAGATGCTGGGGTCGGAGCCTCGGTTTGCAGCAGTGTAAAGCATGGTGGATGTGGGAAGCCGGCAGATGCTGGGGTCGGAGCCTCGGTTTGCAGCAGTGTAAAGCATGGTGGATGTGGGAAGTCGGCAGATGCTGGGGTCGGAGCCTCGGTTTGCAGCAGTGTAAAGCATGGTGGATGTGGGAAGCCGGCAGATGCTGGGGTCGGAGCCTCGGTTTGCAGCAGTGTAAAGCATGGTGGATGTGGGAAGCCGGTAGATGCTGGGGTCGGAGCCTCGGTTTGCAGCAGTGTCGTTTCCCCTCGGCGTCCCCGGCTGCTGATCCGGTGCTCGGCCGCGCCGCGCTCAGTCAACACGAAGCCGGATGAATATTCAGATCTGATGTTTGGAAAAGCAAAACAAATATCTAATCTGGAGCGGTGCGACCGCGGCAAATATCTGTATGGAAATGCCCGCCGGCCGCCCCGGATTTCCATGCGCTTGTTAACCTCTCGTGTGCCGCAGCTGCTGTGGACGGGGGGGGGGGGGGGGGGGCGCAGTCTTCAGAGATACTTATTGGGCCGTGTTCACACAACAACGCCAGAAAACGCCCCAAAGAAAAGAAGCATCGGTGCAGGAAAACGGGAAGAAGTGACCGGAACCTTCAACGCTTGGAAGACGCAAAAGACGCCCTCCTGAGAGAGGCTGAGTGTGCACGAGCCCCGAACAGACGCCGTGGTGCAGCTCCGCCGGGGGCCAGCAGAGGGCGCAGCATTGTTTGCATTTGGCTGGATAATCGCACCGATCAGCGACTTGTGCAGATCTCGTGCCGTCAAAGCACACATTTTTTTTTTTTTTTTTTTCTGCGACTCAAGCAAATTGTGCCATGAACTGCAGACAAATCAGAAACTGCGATAATCTGCAGCAGCCGGGCGGAAAGTCAAGGAAAATGTGCAACCGCGGCGAGATCCGGGGGCTGCAAAGTGCCACCTGCTTTACGGCCCAGGATGGAGGGGATGGATGTGCTGCAGCCGCTTTCCGGCCCGGGATGGAGGGGATGGATCTGCTGCAGCCGCTTTACGGCCCAGGATGGAGGGGATGGATGTGCTGCAGCCGCTTTCCGGCCCGGGATGGAGGGGATGGATCTGCTGCAGCCGCTTTCCGGCCCAGGATGGAGGGGATGGATGTGCTGAAGCCGCTTTACGGCCCAGGATGGAGGGGATGGATCTGCTGCAGCCGCTTTCCGGCCCGGGATGGAGGGGATGGATCTGCTGCAGCCGCTTTACGGCCCAGGATGGAGGGGATGGATGTGCTGCAGCTGCTTTATGGCCCGGGATGGAGGGGATGGATGTGCTGCAGCCGCTTTACGGCCCGGGATGGAGGGGATGGATCTGCTGCAGCTGCTTTATGGCCCGGGATGGAGGGGATGGATGTGCTGCAGCCGCTTTATGGCCCAGGATGGAGGGGATGGATGTGCTGCAGCTGCTTTATGGCCCAGGATGGAGGGGTTGGATGTGCTGCAGCCGCTTTACGGCCCGGGATGGAGGGGATGGATGTGCTGCAGCTGCTTTATGGCCCAGGATGGAGGGGATGGATCTGCTGCAGCTGCTTTACGGCCCAGGATGGAGGGGATGGATGTGCTGCAGCCGCTTTACAGCCCAGGATGGAGGGGATGGATGTGCTGCAGCCGCTTTACGGCCCAGGATGGAGGGGATGGATGTGCTGCAGCCGCTTTACGGCCCGGGATGGAGGGGATGGATGTGCTGCAGCCGCTTTACGGCCCGGGATGGAGGGGATGGATGTGCTGCAGCCGCTTTACGGCCCGGGATGGAGGGGATGGATGTGCTGCAGCCGCTTTACGGCCCGGGATGGAGGGGATGGATGTGCTGCAGCCGCTTTACGGCCCGGGATGGAGGGGATGGATGTGCTGCAGCCGCTTTACGGCCCGGGATGGAGGGGATGGATGTGCTGCAGCCGCAGGCTACACCGGCGACACATTAACTGCACAGCTGCCAGGGCTGGAGGAGCTGCTCAGCAGTTTTACCTAAAGGTTAATCTACAGACCGACTAATAAAAATATTCATCAATGTCTCCTTTTGCTTTATTTGTCCAGATCTCTGCTTGCTTCTGGTGAATGGATACTTTCTTTGTCCAGATCTCCGCTTGCTTCCGGTGAATGGATACATTCTTTGTCCAGATCTCCGCTTGCTTCCGGTGAATGGATGCTTTCTTTGTCCAGATCTCCGCTTGCTTCCGGTGAATGGATACATTCTTTGTCCAGATCTCTGCTTGCTTCCGGTGAATGGATGCTTTCTTTGTCCAGATCTCTGCTTGCTTCCGGTGAATGGATGCTTCCGGTGAATGGATACGTTCTTTGTACAGATCTCCGCTTGCTTCCGGTGAATGGATGCTTTCTTTGTCCAGATCTCTGCTTGCTTCCGGTGAATGGATACATTCTTTGTCCAGATCTCCGCTTGCTTCCGGTGAATGGATACATTCTTTGTCCAGATCTCCGCTTGCTTCCGGTGAATGGATGCTTTCTTTGTCCAGATCTCCGCTTGCTTCCGGTGAATGGATACATTCTTTGTCCAGATCTCTGCTTGCTTCCGGTGAATGGATGCTTTCTTTGTCCAGATCTCTGCTTGCTTCCGGTGAATGGATGCTTCCGGTGAATGGATACGTTCTTTGTACAGATCTCCGCTTGCTTCCGGTGAATGGATGCTTTCTTTGTCCAGATCTCTGCTTGCTTCCGGTGAATGGATACATTCTTTGTCCAGATCTCCGCTTGCTTCCGGTGAATGGATACATTCTTTGTCCAGATCTCCGCTTGCTTCCGGTGAATGGATACATTCTTTGTACAGATCTCTGCTTGCTTCCGGTGAATGGATACATTCTTTGTCCAGATCTCCGTTTGCTTCCGGTGAATGGATGCTTCCGGTGAATGGATGCTTCCGGTGAATGGATACGTTCTTTGTACAGATCTCCGCTTGCTTCCGGTGAATGGATGCTTTCTTTGTCCAGATCTCTTCTTGCTTCCGGTGAATGGATACATTCTTTGTCCAGATCTCCGCTTGCTTCCGGTGAATGGATACATTCTTTGTCCAGATCTCCGCTTGCTTCCGGTGAATGGATACATTCTTTGTCCAGATCTCCGCTTGCTTCCGGTGAATGGATACATTCTTTGTCCAGATCTCCGCTTGCTTCCGGTGAATGGATACATTCTTTGTCCAGATCTCTGCTTGCTTCCAGTGAATGGATACTCTTTGTACAGATCTCCGCTTGCTTCTGGTGAATGGATACATTGTTTGTCCACATCTCTGCTTGCTTCCGGTGAATGGATACATTCTTTGTCCAGATCTCCGCTTGCTTCCGGTGAATGGATTCATTCTTTGTCCACATCTCTGCTTGCTTCCGGTGAATGGATGCATTCTTTGTACAGATCTCTGCATGCTTCCAGTGAATGGATACGTTCTTTGTACAGATCTCCGCTTGCTTCCGGTGAATAGATACATTCTTTGTCCACATCTCTGCTTGCTTCCGGTGAATGGATACATTCTTTGTACAGATCTCCGCTTGCTTCCGGTGAATGGATACATTCTTTGTACAGATCTCCGCTTGCTTCCGGTGAATGGATACATTCTTTGTCCAGATCTCTGCTTGCTTCCAGTGAATGGATACGTTCTTTGTACAGATCTCCGCTTGCTTCCGGTGAATGGATACTCTTTGTACAGATCTCTGCTTGCTTCCAGTGAATGGATACTCTTTGTACAGATCTCTGCTTGCTTCCGGTGAATGGATACATTCTTTGTACAGATCTCCGCTTGCTTCCGGTGAATTGATACATTCTTTGTCCACATCTCTGCTTGCTTTTGGTGAATGGATGCATTCTTTGTCCATCCTAGTTGTGCAGCGTTTGGTTGTACTGTGCTGGGGCTTCGCCTCTGTCCCTGCGTTTTGGTGGGGTCTCCTCCATATCGTGCAGACCCTGCGCTCGGTGGGGGTCCGCAGACGCTGGCTTATTTTCCTGTCTGGCCGTGTTGACATTAGGATTTCGGTTTCTTTTCCGCCATCTTTTTCCGCCGGCTGCGGCGCGGTCACTCGGCGGCGGTCTCCATCGAGCGCAGGATCCCGTGGCGTTGATGTGATCATTATCAGATTGCTCATTGATCCGCACTGGGGGCGCTGTCCCTTTAAATCCTGGCTCCTGGTGGACACAAAGCTAAGGATCGATCCTCAGACGCTCGTGTTCCCGTCATGGCCGCCGCCTTGTATCTAATATCCGTGACCGGTCAGCGGGCGCTGCTTGCAAACTCAATTAATGCAACCTGCCAACAAAGCCGGGGCCCCGGAGGTCCTGACCCCTCACCTCTCCTTCCTGACCTCTGACCCCTGGGCTCCTTTATGTGAGGCCGTGGCAGGGGTCTGCCACCTTTTGAGGGAGGGCTGCCCCCACGCTATATCCCAGGGGGGATACGGCGCCCCGAGCACCTGCTGCCGGCTGTGAAACCACAGTCTAGTACCACGCTTAGTTGTGCCCTCTTTTACTGGACGCCGGCCCTTTAAACACCATGGGCAGATTGAGCTTCCAGGCTGCCTGCTGGGACTTGTAGTGCAGTGGTCCGTCCTCTGGCCAGATGGGGGGGAGGCTGTGCGCTGGTATTTGCTGGGTGAGGAGAGGTGAGCCCGGCTGGCAGATGGCCGTGCCCCCGCAGCAGCGGGCAGAGGTGCTGATTACGCGGCTTCTTGTCTCCCTGCAAATGATCAGCAGTGAGAGGCGGAGGCGGCGAGAGCCATGGAGGCCTCTAGTCCTTGTGTGCAATCAGTGGAAGGGAATGTGCCATGCGTTAGTATTCCGGGAGAACCAGCCGGCAATCTGCTCCTCTCACACAACCACCCGGAGCAGCTGATAAGGAAGGGCACCGAGCGCGCGCTGCCATCTGCCGCTTCCACCGCTATTATTTGTCATTCACCGCCGCAGAGGCTGCTGGGAGATCCTGGGCCGCACACGTCCCCGGAGACCATGTGAGCGACAGCTGAGCTGCAGAGCTGACACTTTGCAGCGGCGGGTATAATGCCATCCTGCGGATACCGCGGGGCGCGTCAGTCTAGATAAACGCCCATGATTGACGGCTATAACGGCTGTGCCCGTGTCCCCAGGCGGCGGGCACCGCAGAAATGATCTGGCTGTGGCGTGCGATGGGCTCGCCTGGACATCCCAAACTTATCATGCCAGCTCCTCTTATCAGACGCGACACCCGTTGTGCTCCGCCAGCGCTGGGTGGCGGGTGATGGCGGCTAGCGGTGTTCATAATAGACATTGGCGTGACGCGGGAGAACAATGGAGGCGTTATCTCTGGTGAAGGGGGCAAAGATCACGGGGCCCATATAATGGGCTCATAATGGAAGCCTCTGGAATCCAAATTATGGGGTCCCCTGTGTCCCCCCTGAATGAGGCGTTCTCTGGGGGACGCTGAGCTCTCCCGTGTTCTCTGGGGGACGCTGAGCTCTTCCGTGTTCTCTGGGGGACGCTGAGCTCTCCGGTGTTCTCTGGGGGACGCTGAGCTCTCCGGTGTTCTCTGGGGGACGCTGAGCTCTCCGGTGTTCTCTGAGGGACGCTGAGCTCTCCGGTGCTCTCTGGGGGACGCTGAGCTCTCCGGTGTTCTCTGGGGGACGCTGAGCTCTCCGGTGCTCTCTGGGGGACGCTGAGCTCTCCGGTGTTCTCTGGGGGACGCTGAGCTCTCCGGTGCTCTCTGGGGGACGCTGAGCTCTCCGGTGCTCTCTGGGGGACGCTGAGCTCTCCGGTGTTCTCTGGGGGACGCTGAGCTCTCCGGCGTTCTCTGGGGGACGCTGAGCTCTCCGGGGTTCTCTGGGGGCCGCTGAGCTCTCTGGTGCTCTCTGGGGGACGCTGAGCTCTCCGGCGTTCTCTGGGGGACGCTGAGCTCTCCGGTGTTCTCTGGGGGACGCTGAGCTCTCCGGTGTTCTCTGGGGGACGCTGAGCTCTCCGGCGTTCTCTGGGGGACGCTGAGCTCTCCGGTGCTCTCTGGGGGACGCTGAGCTCTCCGACGTTCTCTGGGGGACGCTGAGCTCTTCCGTGTTCTCTGGGGGACGCTGAGCTCTTCCGTGTTCTCTGGGGGACGCCGAGCTCTCCCGCGTTCTCTGGGGGACGCTGAGCTCTCCGGCGTTCTCTGGGGGACGCTGAGCTCTCCGGTGCTCTCTGGGGGACGCTGAGCTCTCCGGTGCTCTCTGGGGGACGCTGAGCTCTCCGGTGCTCTCTGGGGGACGCTGAGCTCTTCCGTGTTCTCTGGGGGACGCTGAGCTCTCCGGTGTTCTCTGGGGGACGCTGAGCTCTCCGGTGCTCTCTGGGGGACGCTGAGCTCTCCGGTGCTCTCTGGGGGACGCTGAGCTCTTCCGTGTTCTCTGGGGGACGCTGAGCTCTCCGGTGTTCTCTGGGGGACGCTGAGCTCTTCCGTGTTCTCTGGGGGACGCTGAGCTCTTCCGTGTTCTCTGAGGGACGCTGAGCTCTCCGGTGTTCTCTGGGGGACGCTGAGCTCTTCCGTGTTCTCTGGGGGACGCTGAGCTCTTCCGTGTTCTCTGGGGGACGCTGAGCTCTTCCGTGTTCTCTGGGGGACGCTGAGCTCTTCCGTGTTCTCTGGGGGACGCTGAGCTCTCCGGCGTTCTCTGGGGGACGCTGAGCTCTTTCGTGTTCTCTGGGGGACGCTGAGCTCTCCGGTGCTCTCTGGGGGACGCTGAGCTCTTTCGTGTTCTCTGGGGGACGCTGAGCTCTCCGGTGTTCTCTGGGGGACGCTGAGCTCTCCGGTGTTCTCTGGGGGACGCTGAGCTCTCCCGCGTTCTCTGGGGGACGCTGAGCTCTCCGGCGTTCTCTGGGGACGCTGAGCTCTTCCGTGTTCTCTGGGGGACGCTGAGCTCTTCCGTGTTCTCTGGGGGACGCTGAGCTCTCCGGCGTTCTCGGGGGGACGCTGAGCTCTTCCGTGTTCTTTGGGGGACGCTGAGCTCTTCCGTGTTCTCTGGGGGACGCTGAGCTCTTCCGTGTTCTCTGGGGGACGCTGAGCTCTTCCGTGTTCTCTGGGGGACGCTGAGCTCTCCGACGTTCTCTGGGGGACGCTGAGCTCTCCGGCGTTCTTTGGGGGACGCTGAGCTCTCCGGCGTTCTCTGGGGGACGCTGAGCTCTCCGGTGCTCTCTGGGGGATGCTGAGCTCTTCCGTGTTCTCTGGGGGACGCTGAGCTCTCCGGCGTTCTCTGGGGGACGCTGAGCTCTCCGGCGTTCTCTGGGGGACGCTGAGCTCTTCCATGTTCTCTGGGGGACGCTGAGCTCTTCCGTGTTCTCTGGGGGACGCTGAGCTCTTCCGTGTTCTCTGGGGGACGCTGAGCTCTTCCGTGTTCTCTGGGGGACGCTGAGCTCTTCCGTGTTCTCTGGGGGACGCTGAGCTCTTCCGTGTTCTCTGGGGGACGCTGAGCTCTCCGGCGTTCTCTGGGGGACGCTGAGCTCTCCCGCGTTCTCTGGGGGACGCTGAGCTCTTCCGTGTTCTCTGGGGGACGCTGAGCTCTTCCGTGTTCTCTGGGGGACGCTGAGCTCTCCGGCGTTCTCTGGGGGACGCTGAGCTCTTCCGCGTTCTCTGGGGGACGCTGAGCTCTTCCGTGTTCTCTGGGGGACGCTGAGCTCGCAGGCGTTCTCTGGGGGACGCTGAGCTCGCAGGTGTTCTCTGGGGGACGCTGAGCTCGCAGGTGTTCTCTGGGGGACGCTGAGCTCGCAGGTGTTCTCTGGGGGACGCTGAGCTCGCAGGCGTTCTCTGGGGATCCTGCCAATAGATCAATGGTTACAGACAATTTTAGTATGGTGTGTATGGGGTCTTCAAGAACAAAGTTCTGTTTATCTTGTGCTTATCCTCCTTTTATTTTTTCTATTATCTTATGCTTTTCTCCCGGGTCCTATGCGCGCCCTCCACCATTCCTCTCTCTCTCGGTCCCCGCCCCCGTCACTCGCTCTCTCGGTCCCCGCCCCCGTCACTCGCTCTCTCGGTCCCCGCCCCCGTCACTCGCTCTCTCGGTCCCCGCCCCCGTCACTCGCTCTCTCGGTCCCCGCCCCCGTCACTCGCTCTCTCGGTCCCCGCCCCCGTCACTCGCTCTCTCGGTCCCCGCCCCCGTCACTCGCTCTCTCGGTCCCCGCCCCCGTCACTCGCTCTCTCGGTCCCCGCCCCCGTCACTCGCTCTCTCGGTCCCCGCCCCCGTCACTCGCTCTCTCGGTCCCCGCCCCCGTCACTCGCTCTCTCGGTCCCCGCCCCCGTCACTCGCTCTCTCGGTCCCCGCCCCCGTCACTCGCTCTCTCGGTCCCCGCCCCCGTCACTCGCTCTCTCGGTCCCCGCCCCCGTCACTCGCTCTCTCGGTCCCCGCCCCCGTCACTCGCTCTCTCGGTCCCCGCCCCCGTCACTCGCTCTCTCGGTCCCCGCCCCCGTCACTCGCTCTCTCGGTCCCCGCCCCCGTCACTCGCTCTCTCGGTCCCCGCCCCCGTCACTCGCTCTCTCGGTCCCCGCCCCCGTCACTCGCTCTCTCGGTCCCCGCCCCCGTCACTCGCTCTCTCGGTCCCCGCCCCCGTCACTCGCTCTCTCGGTCCCCGCCCCCGTCACTCGCTCTCTCGGTCCCCGCCCCCGTCACTCGCTCTCTCGGTCCCCGCCCCCGTCACTCGCTCTCTCGGTCCCCGCCCCCGTCACTCGCTCTCTCGGTCCCCGCCCCCGTCACTCGCTCTCTCGGTCCCCGCCCCCGTCACTCGCTCTCTCGGTCCCCGCCCCCGTCACTCGCTCTCTCGGTCCCCGCCCCCGTCACTCGCTCTCTCGGTCCCCGCCCCCGTCACTCGCTCTCTCGGTCCCCGCCCCCGTCACTCGCTGTCTCGGTCCCCGCCCCCGTCACTCGCTCTCTCGGTCCCCGCCCCCGTCACTCGCTCTCTCGGTCCCCGCCCCCCGTCACTCGCTCTCTCTCGGTCCCCGCCCCCGTCACTCGCTCTCTCTCGGTCCCCGCCCCCGTCACTCGCTCTCTCTCGGTCCCCGCCCCCGTCACTCGCTCTCTCTCGGTCCCCGCCCCCGTCACTCGCTCTCTCTCGGTCCCCGCCCCCGTCACTCGCTCTCTCTCGGTCCCCGCCCCCGTCACTCGCTCTCTCTCGGTCCCCGCCCCCGTCACTCGCTCTCTCTCGGTCCCCGCCCCCGTCACTCGCTCTCTCTCGGTCCCCGCCCCCGTCACTCGCTCTCTCTCGGTCCCCGCCCCCGTCACTCGCTCTCTCTCGGTCCCCGCCCCCGTCACTCGCTCTCTCTCGGTCCCCGCCCCCGTCACTCGCTCTCTCTCGGTCCCCGCCCCCGTCACTCGCTCTCTCTCGGTCCCCGCCCCCGTCACTCGCTCTCTCTCGGTCCCCGCCCCCGTCACTCGCTCTCTCTCGGTCCCCGCCCCCGTCACTCGCTCTCTCTCGGTCCCCGCCCCCGTCACTCGCTCTCTCTCGGTCCCCGCCCCCGTCACTCGCTCTCTCTCGGTCCCCGCCCCCGTCACTCGCTCTCTCTCGGTCCCCGCCCCCGTCACTCGCTCTCTCGGTCCCCGCCCCCGTCACTCGCTCTCTCGGTCCCCGCCCCCGTCACTCGCTCTCTCGGTCCCCGCCCCCGTCACTCGCTCTCTCGGTCCCTGCCCCCGTCACTCGCTCTCTCGGTCCCCGCCCCCGTCACTCGCTCTCTCGGTCCCCGCCCCCGTCACTCGCTCTCTCGGTCCCCGCCCCCGTCACTCGCTCTCTCGGTCCCCGCCCCCGTCACTCGCTCTCTCGGTCCCCGCCCCCGTCACTCGCTCTCTCGTTCCCCGCCCCCGTCACTCGCTCTCTCGGTCCCCGCCCCCGTCACTCGCTCTCTCGGTCCCCACCTTTCCTCTCTCTGGTCCCCCGTCCCCACCTTTCATCTCTCTGGTCCCCCCGTCCCCACCTTTCCTCTCTCTGGTCCCTCGTCCCCACCTTTCCTCTCTCTGGTCCCCCGTCCCCACCTTTCCTCTCTCTGGTCCCTCGTCCCCACCTTTCCTCTCTCTGGTCCCCCGTCCCCACCTTTCATCTCTCTGGTCCCCCCGTCCCCACCTTTCCTCTCTCTGGTCCCTCGTCCCCACCTTTCCTCTCTCTGGTCCCCCGTCCCCACCTTTCCTCTCTCTGGTCCCTCGTCCCCACCTTTCCTCTCTCTGGTCCCCCGTCCCCACCTTTCCTCTCTCTGGTCCCCCGTCCCCACCTTTCCTCTCTCTGGTCCCCCGTCCCCACCTTTCCTCTCTCTGGTCCCCCGTCCCCACCTTTCCTCTCTCGCCTCCCCCCGTCCCCACCTTTCCTCTCTCTGGTCCCCCGTCCCCACCTTTCCTCTCTCTGGTCCCCCCGTCCCCACCTTTCCTCTCTCTGGTCCCTCGTCCCCACCTTTCCTCTCTCTGGTCCCCCGTCCCCACCTTTCCTCTCTCTGGTCCCCCCGTCCCCACCTTTCATCTCTCTGGTCCCCCGTCCCCACCTTTCCTCTCTCTGGTCCCCCCGTCCCCACCTTTCCTCTCTCTGGTCCCTCGTCCCCACCTTTCCTCTCTCTGGTCCCCCGTCCCCACCTTTCCTCTCTCTGGTCCCCCCGTCCCCACCTTTCATCTCTCTGGTCCCCCCGTCCCCACCTTTCATCTCTCTGGTCCCCCGTCCCCACCTTTCCTCTCTCTGGTCCCCCCGTCCCCACCTTTCCTCTCTCTGGTCCCTCGTCCCCACCTTTCCTCTCTCTGGTCCCCCGTCCCCACCTTTCCTCTCTCTGGTCCCCCGTCCCCACCTTTCCTCTCTCTGGTCCCCCGTCCCCACCTTTCCTCTCTCTGGTCCCCCGTCCCCACCTTTCCTCTCTCTGGTCCCCCGTCCCCACCTTTCCTCTCTCTGGTCCCCCGTCCCCACCTTTCCTCTCTCGCCTCCCCCCGTCCCCACCTTTCCTCTCTCTGGTCCCCCGTCCCCACCTTTCCTCTCTCTGGTCCCCCCGTCCCCACCTTTCCTCTCTCTGGTCCCCCGTCCCCACCTTTCCTCTCTCTGGTCCCCCGTCCCCACCTTTCCTCTCTCTGGTCCCCCGTCCCCACCTTTCCTCTCTCTGGTCCCCCGTCCCCACCTTTCCTCTCTCGCCTCCCCCCGTCCCCACCTTTCCTCTCTCGTCCCCACCTTTCCTCTCTCACTTCCCCCTCGTCCCCTCTCCTCTCGTCCCCACCTTTCCTCTCTCGCCTCCCCCCGTCCCCTGTCTTCTCTCGTCCCTTCTCTGCTCTGCTGGGAGTAGTAGTTCCGGCTGATCCTCGCTCTCGGTGAATATTCGGCAGAGCGGCCGCTGGCAGGGTGTGACTGAAGCAAAAATAATACTGTAATTGCCGCGTGTAATGATGCCAGTTGGCAGCGCGCTCCGTGGCCGCCTGAACCTTCCTAATCACCTGTATAAAAAAGGAGAAGCCGAGGATCATGTCCTGACGGAAGCCGAGCTCATTACCGGGGTCAAGAGCCTCTAATTCCTCATCACCCTGCGCTGACTGATGTCTCCTCTTATTTACATCTATCTGCCTCCGGTGTACGCACCATATACCACCCATAGATGAACGCCCGCCGAACAAAGCGAGACTGCCCGACCCACTGTGTGTATGGGGATGGTGGACTAAAGCACCTGAGGGGTCTGGAGAAGGATGAGGGGGGGCAGAGGAGTCTGGAGGATGAGGGGGGGGGACAAAGGAGTCTGGAGGAGGAGGAGGAGGGGGGGGACAGAGGAGTCTGGAGGAGGGGGAGGGGGGGCAGAGGAGTCTGGAGGAGGAGTAGGGGGGGACAGAGGAGTCTGGAGGAGGAGGGGGGGCAGAGGAGTCTGGAGGATGAGGGGGGGGGACAAAGGAGTCTGGAGGAGGAAGAGGAGGGGGGGGACAGAGGAGTCTGGAGGAGGGGGAGGGGGGGCAGAGGAGTCTGGAGGAGGAGTAGGGGGGGACAGAGGAGTCTGGAGGAGGAGTAGGGGGGGACAGAGGAGTCTGGAGGAGGAGCGGGAACAGGAGTCTGGAGGAGAAGGAGGGACAGGAGTCTGGAGGAGGAGTGAGGATGGAGGAGTCTGGTAAAGGATGAAGGGGGGACAGAGGAGTCTGGAGGAGGAGGAGGGACAGGAGTCTGGAGGAGGAGGAGCGGGGACAGAGTAGTCTGGAGGAGGAGCGGGGACAGAGGAGTCTGGAGGAGAAGGAGGGAGGACAGAGGAGTCTGGAGGAGAAGGAGGGAGGACAGAGGAGTCAGGAGGAGGGAGGACAGGAGTCTGGAGGAGGAGGGGGGGGCAGAGGATTCTGGAGGAGGAGGGGGGGCAGAGGATTCTGGAGGAGGAGGGGGGGCAGAGGATTCTGGAGGAGGAGGGGGGGGGGCAGAGGAGTCTGGAGGAGGAGGGGGGGGCAGAGGAGTCTGGAGGAGGAGGGGGGCAGAGGAGTCTGGAGGAGTCTGGAGGAGGGGGGGAAGAGGAGTCTGGAGGAGGGGGGGCAGAGGAGTCTGGAGGAGGAGGAGGGGGGACAGAAGAGTGGAGGAGGAGGCGGGGGGACAGAGGAGTCTGGAGGAGGTGGAGGATGAGTGGGGACAGAGGAGTTTGGAGGAGGAGGAGGGGGGACAGAAGAGTCTGGAGGAGGAGGCGGGGGGACAGAGGAGTCTGGAGGAGGTGGAGGATGAGTGGGGACAGAGGAGTTTGGAGGAGGAGTAGGGGGGACAGAGGAGTCTGGAGGAGGAGGAGGGGGGCAGAGGAGTCTGGAGGAGGAGGAGGGGGGACAGAGGAGTCTGGAGGAGGAGGAGGGGGCAGAGGAGTCTGGAGGAGGAGGGGGGCAGAGGAGTCTGGAGGAGGAGGGGGGGCAGAGGAGTCTGGAGGAGGAGGGGGGCAGAGGAGTCTGGAGGAGGAGGAGGACAGAGGAGTCTGGCAGTGGCTTATTTTCCTTTCCCTGTGGAGAATATATGCAGCAGTGAGCATGTTTGTGTATGGGGGAAAGAGTGAACAATAGAAAAATTAGGGAAGCTGTATCTAATCTTTTTGTATGATACTTAGCTCTAGCATTAGGTAGGGTTAGCTACCTAACCCTCTCCTGTGTGATACTGTCTGCTGAGCTGTGTATCTAATCCTCTCCTGTGTGATACTGTCTGCTGAGCTGTGTATCTAATCCTATCCTGTGTGATACTGTCTGCTGAGCTGTGTATCTAATCCTCTCCTGTGTGATACTGTCTGCTGAGCTGTGTATCTAATCCTCTCCTGTGTGATACTGTCTGCTGAGCTGTGTATCTAATCCTCTCCTGTGTGATACTGTCTGCTGAGCTGTGTATCTAATCCTGTGCTGTGTGATACTGTCTGCTGAGCCGTGTATCTAATCCTCTCCTGTGTGATACTGTCTGCTGAGCTGTGTATCTAATCCTGTGCTGTGTGATACTGTCTGCTGAGCCGTGTATCTAATCCTCTCCTGTGTGATACTGTCTGCTGAGCTGTGTATCTAATCCTGTGCTGTGTGATACTGTCTGCTGAGCCGTGTATCTAATCCTCTCCTGTGTGATACTGTCTGCTGACCTGTGTATCTAATCCTATCCTGTGTGATACTGTCTGCTGAGCTGTGTATCTAATCCTCTCCTGTGTGATACTGTCTGCTGAGCTGTGTATCTAATCCTCTCCTGTGTGATACTGTCTGCTGAGCTGTGTATCTAATCCTCTCCTGTGTGATACTGTCTGCTGAGCTGTGTATCTAATCCTGTGCTGTGTGATACTGTCTGCTGAGCCGTGTATCTAATCCTCTCCTGTGTGATACTGTCTGCTGAGCTGTGTATCTAATCCTGTGCTGTGTGATACTGTCTGCTGAGCCGTGTATCTAATCCTCTCCTGTGTGATACTGTCTGCTGAGCTGTGTATCTAATCCTGTGCTGTGTGATACTGTCTGCTGAGCTGTATAGGGGGCGGTCATGGCCTCTCTCCCCCGGGGTTTGGGGTGCGGTGGTCTTGCAGCCCGTCCAGGTGGGCTCCGCCGCTGTCTGGGGGTGATTGGCACCTCCAGCCCTTATCTGGGGTAATGTATGGGCTGTGGTGATGGATCGGGGGCTCAGCCCGCGGCTTCTCCCCCAGGGTCTGTGATGGATCCGCTCGTCAGTCAGGCGGCAGTCTCCGGTGTTACCGGGGATAGAAATATTTTCAGAAAATGTAATAATGAAGCAATAAATGCGCCGGCGTCCGTGTACCCGCAGAGCAGACGCAGGTGCAGCAGCCTGTAGTGACGCATTCCTGTGCGGCTATTTACCACCGGCACGAACTTTGATTTTGCATGAAACTGACCTCAGTGTTACTAATTGTTTATAAACTACAACTCCCAGCATGGCCCTATAGACTCCAACTCCCAGCATGGCCCTGTAGACTCCAACTCCCAGCATGGCCCTATAGACTCCAACTCCCAGCATGGCCCTATAGACTCCAACTCCCAGCATGGGCCTATAGACTCCAACTCTCACCATGGCCCTATAGACTCCAACTCCCAGCATGGCTCTATAGACTCCAACTCCCAGTATGGCTCTATAGACTCCAACTCCCAGCATGGCTCTATAGACTCCAACTCCCAGCATGGCCCTATAGACTCCAACTCCCAGCATGGCCCTATAGACTCCAACTCCCAGCATGGCCCTATAGACTCCAACTCCCAGCATGGCCCTATAGACTCCAACTCCCAGCATGGCCCTATAGACTCCAACTCCCAGCATGGCCCTATAGACTCCAACTCCCAGCATGGCCCTATAGACTCCAACTCCCAGCATGGCCCTATAGACTCCAACTCCCAGCATGGCTCTATAGACTCCAACTCCCAGCATGGCCCTATAGACTCCAACTCCCAGCATGGCCCTATAGACTCCAACTCCCAGCATGGCCCTATAGACTCCAACTCCCAGCATGGCCCTATAGACTCCAACTCCCAGCATGGGCCTATAGACTCCAACTCCCAGCATGGCCCTATAGACTCCAACTCCCAGCATGGCCCTATAGACTCCAACTCCCAGCATGGGCCTATAGACTCCAACTCCCAGCATGGCCCTATAGACTCCAACTCCCAGCATGGCCCTATAGACTCCAACTCCCAGCATGGCCCTATAGACTCCAACTCCCAGCATGGCCCTATAGACTCCAACTCCCAACATGGCCCTATAGACTCCAACTCCCAGCATGGCCCTATAGACTCCAACTCCCAGCATGGCCCTATAGACTCCAACTCCCAGCATGGGCCTATAGACTCCAACTCCCAGCATGGCCCTATAGACTCCAACTCCCAACATGGCCCTATAGACTCCAACTCCCAGCATGGCCCTATAGACTCCAACTCCCAGCATGGCCCTATAGACTCCAACTCCCAGCATGGGCCTATAGACTCCAACTCCCAGCATGGCCCTATAGACTCCAACTCCCAGCATGGCCCTATAGACTCCAACTCCCAGCATGGGCCTATAGACTCCAACTCCCAGCATGGCCCTATAGACTCCAACTCTCAGCATGGCCCTATAGACTCCAACTCCCAGCATGGGCCTATAGACTCCAACTCCCAGCATGGCCCTATAGACTCCAACTCCCAGCATGGCCCTATAGACTCCAACTCCCAGCATGGCCCTATAGACTCCAACTCCCAACATGGCCCTATAGACTCCAACTCCCAGCATGGGCCTATAGACTCCAACTCCCAGCATGGCCCTATAGACTCCAACTCCCAGCATGGCCCTATAGACTCCAACTCCCAGCATGGCCCTATAGACTCCAACTCCCAGCATGGGCCTATAGACTCCAACTCCCAGCATGGCCCTATAGACTCCAACTCCCAGCATGGCCCTATAGACTCCAACTCCCAGCATGGCCCTATAGACTCCAACTCCCAGCATGGCCCTATAGACTCCAACTCCCAACATGGCCCTATAGACTCCAACTCCCAGCATGGCCCTATAGACTCCAACTCCCAGCATGGCCCTATAGACTCCAACTCCCAGCATGGCCCTATAGACTCCAACTCCCAACATGGCCCTATAGACTCCAACTCCCAGCATGGGCCTATAGACTCCAACTCCCAGCATGGCCCTATAGACTCCAACTCCCAGCATGGCCCTATAGACTCCAACTCCCAGCATGGCCCTATAGACTCCAACTCCCAGCATGGCCCTATAGACTCCAACTCCCAGCATGGCCCTATAGACTCCAACTCCCAGCATGGCCCTATAGACTCCAACTCCCAGCATGGCCCTATAGACTCCAACTCCCAGCATGGCCCTATAGACTCCAACTCCCAGCATGGCCCTATAGACTCCAACTCCCAGCATGGCCCTATAGACTCCAACTCCCAGCATGGCCCTATAGACTCCAACTCCCAACATGGCCCTATAGACTCCAACTCCCAGCATGGGCCTATAGACTCCAACTCCCAGCATGGCCCTATAGACTCCAACTCCCAGCATGGCCCTATAGACTCCAACTCCCAGCATGGCCCTATAGACTCCAACTCCCAGCATGGCCCTATAGACTCCAACTCCCAGCATGGCCCTATAGACTCCAACTCCCAGCATGGCCCTATAGACTCCAACTCCCAGCATGGGCCTATAGCTTCTCCAACTACTAGGAGGAACTCCGGCCTGCAGGGTCAGACAACATGGGGCTGTGCAGTGTGTAACCATGGAGACGCACAGGCCTACATCAGAGCTGTGGACACAACCCCTCTCAGATCCGTTCTCTGGACCACCACCGCCTCCTCTTTCTCCCCCTTCTATTCCCCCCTTCTCTCTTACCCCCCCTTCTTCTTCTTCCCCCCCCCCGTCTTCTCCCCCCCCCTCCCCGTTCTCTCCCCCCCCCCTCCTTCTCTCTTCCCCCCCCCCTTCCTCTCTCTCTCACACATTCACTTCCTTTCACTTTCTTTTTCTCTCTCAGGATGCAGTTCCTTGTCGCCGGGTCGGGAGGGGCTCCTCGTCGTCGTCGCCGGGTCGGGAGGGGCTCCTCGTCGTCGTCGCCGGGTCGGGAGGGGCTCGTCGTTGCCGGGTCGGGAGGGGTTTTGTCAGTGCGCCCAGCACTCTGCCGCCAGAAGAGCTTTCCTTGCAGCCTCAGATTTATAATGACCGTGAGAGGAGCTTTTAAGGACTGTGAAACGCGTTCTGTCGAAACCTTGCAGCGTAACGAGATCAATTAACACCTCCTGTCAGAAGGGTCTGCTGCACATTAGCAGCCTCTCTCCTTGTACCGCGCCCCTCCCCCACATCAATAAATGTCATCCAGAGGGTGACAACAAAGGACACGATGTGCCCTGTATGGCGGCACACCTGATATCAGGCTAACAAATGCATCCCGCTAATTAATGTCAGTGGCGGTGAAGAGCGGCGCTCTGTGAGTGAGGCTGGCAGCCTGAAACGCGCTTCCTGCAAGAGCGGCCATTAAATAAAGGTGCAATTATCGCCTGAATAATTGAAGAACAACGAGCGCACGTCGCCACTCCGCGTAATGCGCTCTGATCTGCTGCCAGCGCGGCTCACTGCAACACGCGGAGGAGCCGATCCGCCCGACCGCCACACCGCCCGACCGCCACACCGCCTGACCGACCGCCACACTGCCCGACCGACCGCCACACTGCCTGACCCGCCACACTGCCCGACCGCCACACTGCCCGACCGCCACACCGCCCGACCGACCGCCACACCGCCCGACCGCCACACCGCCCGACCGACCGCCACACCGCCCGACCGCCACACCAGCCCGACCGACCGCCACACTGCCCGACCGACCGCCACACTGCCTGACCGCCACACTGCCCGACCGCCACACTGCCCGACCGCCACACCGCCCGACCGACCGCCACACTGCCCGACCGCCACACTGCCCGACCGCCACACTGCCCGACCGCCACACTGCCCGACCGCCACACTGCCCGACCGACCGCCACACTGCCCGACCGACCGCCACACTGCCCGACCGACCGCCACACTGCCCGACCGCCACACTGCCCGACCGTCACACCGCCCGACCGACCGCCACACTGCCCGACCGCCACACTGCCCGACCGCCACACTGCCCGACCGCCACACTGCCCGACCGCCACACTGCCCGACCGACCGCCACACTGCCCGACCGACCGCCACACTGCCCGACCGACCGCCACACTGCCCGACCGCCACACTGCCCGACCGACCGCCTCACCACCCGACCGTCACACTGCCCGACCGACCGCCACACTGCCCGACCGACCGCCACACTGCCCGACCGACCACCACACTGCCCGACCGACCGCCACACTGCCCGACCGACCGCCTCACCGCCCGACCGCCACTCCGCCCGACCGCCACTCCGCCCGACCGCCACACCGCCCGACCGACCGACACACCGCCCGACCGACCGCCACACCGCCCGACCGACCGCCACACCGCCCGACCGACCGCCACACTGCCCGACCGCCACACTGCCCGACCGCCACACTGCCCGACCGCCACACTGCCCGACCGACCGCCACACTGCCCGACCGACCGCCTCACACGTCTGAGGAAGAGCAGGTATTGTGGCAACGTGCAGCTGTGTGGTGAGGAGGATGGCGAGGCGCGGAGCCATAGGGACACCGATCACCGGCTCCGGAGATGATGGAGTGCACATCCACCCCGCTGCCAGCCGCGGCTCCACTCCTCAGTCCTCTCCTCGGCTGTTCCCCCATATGTCTCCTCTCCCATAAGCTGTCAGTGTCTTCTGTTCTGAAGGAGAAACCGCTCCCCCAACATCCATCTTATATAACACCATGACCCCCGCAATACACCGCTATAAGACATGTAGAGAAAACAAGGGCAAGATATCCACGTATTATTAGCAGTTATATTATTGTACATAGAAGCAATATTATAGTAGTTATATTCTTGTACATACGAGCAGTATTATAGTAGTTATATTCCTGTACATAGAGGCAGTATTATAGTAGTTATATTCTTGTACATAGGGGCAGTATTATAGTAGTTATATTCTTGTACATAGGGGCAGTATTATAGTAGTTATATTCCTGTACATAGAGGCAGTATTATAGTAGTTATATTCTTGTATATAGGAGCAGTATTATAGTAGTTATATTCCTGTACATAGAGGCAGTATTATAGTAGTTATATTCTTGTACATAGGGGCAGTATTATAGTAGTTATATTCTTGTATATAGGAGCAGTATTATAGTAGTTATATTCCTGTACATAGAGGCAGTATTATAGTAGTTATATTCTTGTACATAGGGGCAGTATTATAGTAGTTATATTCTTGTACATAGAGGCAGTATTATAGTAGTTATATTCTTGTACATAGGAGCAGTATTATAGTAGTTATATTCTTGTACATAGGAGCAGTATTATAGTAGTTATATTCCTGTACATAGAGGCAGTATTATAGTAGTTATATTCTTGTACATAGGGGCAGTATTATAGTAGTTATATTCTTGTACATAGAAGCAATATTATAGTAGTTATATTCTTGTACATACGAGCAGTATTAGGCTATGTGTCCACAGTAAAAGGTCCCTGCGGATTTTTTTGCCTGAAAATCCGCAACTTTCGCGGCAAATCCGCACCCGCGGATTTGCCGCGGATTTACCGCGGATTTACCGCGGATTTGCCGCGGATTTTGATGCGGATTTTATTTTTTTTTTTTTCCCCATTCAAAACAGAAAATCCGCACCAAATCCGCACCAAACAATTGACATGCTGCAGTTTGTTCCGCATCAAAATCCGCGGCAAAATCCGCAGCGGAAAAATCCGCAGCATGGGCACAGCATTTCCAAAATGCCATTGAAATGGCTGGGGAGTAGCTGTGCTGCAGATTTTCGGCAAATCCGCGCTAAATCCGCGTCAAAATCCGCGTCAAATCCGCGATAAATCCTGTAGCGTGGGCACATAGCCTTATAGTAGTTATATTCCTGTACATAGAGGCAGTATTATAGTAGTTATATTCTTGTACATAGGGGCAGTATTATAGTAGTTATATTCCTGTACATAGGGGCAGTATTATAGTAGTTATATTCTTGTACATAGGGGCAGTATTATAGTAGTTATATTCTTGTATATAGGGGCAGTATTATAGTAGATATATTCTTGTATATAGGGGGCAGTATTATAGTAGTTATATTCTTGTACATAGGGGCAGTATTATAGTAGTTATATTCTTGTATATAGGGGCAGTATTATAGTAGTTATATTCTTGTATATAGGGGCAGTATTAGTTATATTCTTGTACATAGGAGCAGTATTAGTTATATTCTTATACATAATTCCATTAGGTAGGTCAGGTGCTGTAGGTTGAGGATTGTCAGGTGCTTTTGCTCTAGGTAGAGAACTGTATTGTGCTGTAGGTGGGTTGGGTGCTGTGGCTGTAGGTGGAGGAGTGTCTGGTGCTGTGGCTGTAGGTGGGTTGAGTGCTGTTATTGGAAGAGTGTCTGGTGCTGTAGCTCTAGGTGGAGGTGTGTGATGCTGTGGTGGGTTGGGTGATGTGGCTGTAGGTGTAGGTGGAAGAGTGTAGGGTGCTGTAGGTGGGTCGGGTACTCCAGCTGTTTTTGTAGGTGGGTCAGGTGCTGTGTAGGTGGGTCCGGATGCTGCAGCTGAAGGTGAGTCAGGTGCTGAGGCTGTTGCTGCAGCAGTTTCAGGGGCTGCGGCTGTAGATGGGTCGGGTGCTGTGGCTGTAGGTGGGTTGGGTGCTACGGTTGTTTTTGTAGGTGGGTCGATGGTGCGGCTGTAGGTGGGTCGGGTGCTGCAGGAGTTTCAGGCGCTGCGGCTGTAGGTGGAGGAGGGTCTGGGGCTGTAGGTGGAGGTGGGTTGGGTGCTGTGGCTGTAGGTGGGTCGGGTGCTGCTGCTGTTTTCGTAGGTGGGTCAGGTGCTGCGGCTGTAGGTGGGTCGGGTGCTGTGGCTGTAGGTGGGTCAGGTGCTGCGGCTGTAGGTGGGTCGGGTGCTGTGGCTGTAGGTGGGTTGGGTGGTGTAGGTGGGTCGGGTGGTGTAGGTGGGTCAGGTTCTGCGGCTACAGGAGTTTCGGGTGCTGTGGCTGTAGGTGGAGGTGGGTCAGGTGCTGTAGGTGGGTCGGGTGCTCCAGCTGTAGGTGGGTCAGGTGCTGTAGGTGGGTCGAGTGCTGAGGCTGTGGCTGCAGGAATTTCGGGTGCTGTGGCTGTTGGTGGGTCTAGTGCTGCGGGTGTAGGTGGGTCGGGTGCTGCGGCTGTTTTTATAGGTGGGTCGGGTGCTGCGGCTGTTGGTGGGTGCTGCGGCTGCAGGAGTTTCGGGTGCTGCGGCTGTAGGTGGAGGAGGGTCTGGGGCTGTAGGTGGAGGTGGGTTGGGTGCTGCGGCTGTAGATGGGTCGGGTGCTGCGGCTGTAGGTGGGTCGGGTGCTGCGGCTATAGGTGGGTCGGGTGCTGCGGCTGTAGGTGGGTCGGGTGCTGCGGCTGTAGATGGGTCGGGTGCTGCGGCTGTAGGTGGGTCGGGTGCTGCGGCTGTAGGTGGGTCGGGTGCTGCGGCTGTGGGTGGGTCGGGTGCTGTGGCTGTGGGTGGGTCGGGTGCTGCGGCTGTGGGTGGGTCGGGTGCTGCGGCTGTGGGTGGGTCGGGTGCTGCGGCTGTGGGTGGGTCGGGTGCTGCGGCTGTGGGTGGGTCGGGTGCTGCGGCTGTGGGTGGGTCGGGTGCTTCGGCTGTGGGTGGGTCGGGTGCTTCGGCTGTAGGTGGGTCGGGTGCTGCGGCTGTGGGTGGGTCGAGTGCTGCGGCTGTAGGTGGGTCGGGTGCTGCGGCTGTAGGTGGGTCGGGTGCTGCGGCTGTAGGTGGGTCGGGTGCTGCGGCTGTAGGTGGGGTCGGGTGCTGCGGCTGTAGGTGGGTCGGGTGCTGCGGCTGTGGGTGGGTCGGGTGCTGCGGCTGTGGGTGGGTCGGGTGCTGCGGCTGTAGGTGGGTCGGGTGCTGCGGCTGTAGGTGGGTCGGGTGCTGCGGCTGTAGGTGGGTCCGGTACTGTAGCTGTAGGTGGGTCATACACTGTGCCGCCGGCTCATGTCTTTTCTGCATGCTGCATTGAGGACAGATGGAGAGCGTTTAATGAGCCGTCCTGCATCGTCAACACTTGAGAGACTTGCACACATTACTTATAAAGCTGCTGATGCTCCGCTCTGTCACTCCTCGGGATCCGTGCGGCCGCCTTTTCCTCGCTGTTTCTATAATTGTTCTCATAATTGCATCTTGCTCTCCTGAGGCTGGCGAGCCCGTCCTGCCAACACCGTCATCCGCACATTGCCCCCCCTCCAGTATGACCCGTGCAGACACTGATCCATGTGATGGGGCCGGCACGCTCCATTACTGATCTGCTCAGCCTCTGTGTTACTACAGAATGGAGGGTGCCGGGTCTGTGCGCCCCCTGCTGGCCGGGTCTGTGCGCTCCCTGCTGGTCGGGTCTGTGCGCTCCCTGCTGGTCGGGTCTGTGCGCTCCCTGCTGGTCGGGTCTGTGCGCCCCCTGCTGGTCGGGTTTGTGCGCCCCCTGCTGGTCGGGTCTGTGCGCTCCCTGCTGGTCGGGTCTGTGCGCTCCCTGCTGGTCGGGTCTGTGCGCTCCCTGCTGGTCGGGTCTGTGCGCTCCCTGCTGGTCGGGTCTGTGCGCTCCCTGCTGGTCGGGTCTGTGCGCTCCCTGCTGGTCGGGTCTGTGCGCTCCCTGCTGGTCGGGTCTGTGCGCCCCCTGCTGGTCGGGTCTGTGCGCCCCCTGCTGGCCGGGTCTGTGCGCTCCCTGCTGGTCGGGTCTGTGCGCTCCCTGCATGTCGGGTCTGTGCGCTCCCTGCTGGTCGGGTCTGTGCGCTCCCTGCTGGTCGGGTCTGTGCGCCCCCTGCTGGTCGGGTCTGTGCGCCCCCTGTTGGTCGGGTCTGTGCGTCCCCTGCTGGTCGGGTCTGTGCGCCCCCTGCTGGTCGGGTCTGTGCGCTCCCTGCAGGTTGGGTCTGTGCGCTCCCTGCTGGTCGGGTCTGTGCGCTCCCTGCTGGCCGGGTCTGTGCGCTCCCTGCTGGTCGGGTCTGTGCGCCCCCTGCTGGTCGGGTCTGTGCGCTCCCTGCTGGTCGGGTCTGTGCGCCCCCTGCTGGTCGGGTCTGTGTGCCCCCTGCTGGCCGGGTCTGTGCGCTCCCTGCTGGTCGGGTCTGTGCGCTCCCTGCTGGTCGGGTCTGTGCGCCCCCTGCTGGTCGGGTCTGTGCGCTCCCTGCTGGTTGGGTTTGGCGCCCCCTGCTGGTCGGGTTTGGCGCTCCCTGCTGGTTGGGTTTGGCGCCCCCTGCTGGTCGGGTCTGTGCGCTCCCTGCTGGTCGGGTCTGTGCGCCCCCTGCTGGTCGGGTCTGTGCGCCCCCTGCTGGTCGGGTCTGTGCGCTCCCTGCTGGCCGGGTCTGTGCGCTCCCTGCTGGTCGGGTCTGTGCGCCCCCTGCTGGCCGGGTCTGTGCGCTCCCTGCTGGCCGGGTCTGTGCGCTCCCTGCTGGCCGGGTCTGTGCACCCCCTGCTGGTCGGGTCTGTGCGCCCCCTGCTGGTCGGGTTTGGCGCTCCCTGCTGGTTGGGTTTGGCGCCCCCTGCTGGTCGGGTCTGTGCGCTCCCTGCTGGTCGGGTCTGTGCGCCCCCTGCTGGTCGGGTCTGTGCGCCCCCTGCTGGCCGGGTCTGTGCGCTCCCTGCTGGCCGGGTCTGTGCGCTCCCTGCTGGTCGGGTCTGTGCGCCCCCTGCTGGCCGGGTCTGTGTGCCCCCTGCTGGTCGGGTCTGTGCGCCCCCTGCTGGTCGGGTCTGTGCGTCCCCTGCTGGTCGGGTCTGTGCGTCCCCTGCTGGTCGGGTCTGTGCGTCCCCTGCTGGTCGGGTCTGTGCGCCCCCTGCTGGTCGGGTCTGTGCGTCCCCTGCTGGTCGGGTCTGTGCGCCCCCTGCTGGTCGGGTCTGTGCGCTCCCTGCTGGTCGGGTCTGTGCGCCCCCTGCTGGTCGGGTCTGTGCGCTCCCTGCTGGTCGGGTCTGTGCGCTCCCTGCTGGTCGGGTCTGTGCGCTCCCTGCTGGTCGGGTCTGTGCGCTCCCTGCTGGTCGGGTCTGTGCGCCCCCTGCTGGTCGGGTCTGTGCGCCCCCTGCTGGTCGGGTCTGTGCGCCCCCTGCTGGTCGGGTCTGTGCGTCCCCTGCTGGTCGGGTCTGTGCGTCCCCTGCTGGCCGGGTCTGTGCGCCCCCTGCTGGTCGGGTCTGTGCGCCCCCTGCTGGTCGGGTCTGTGCGCCCCCTGCTGGTCGGGTCTGTGCGTCCCCTGCTGGTCGGGTCTGTGCGTCCCCTGCTGGTCGGGTCTGTGCGCCCCCTGCTGGTCGGGTCTGTGCGCTCCCTGCTGGCCGGGTCTGTGCGCTCCCTGCTGGCCGGGTCTGTGCGCTCCCTGCTGGTCGGGTCTGTGCGCTCCCTGCTGGTCGGGTCTGTGCGCCCCCTGCTGGTCGGGTCTGTGCGCTCCCTGCTGGTCGGGTCTGTGCGCCCCCTGCTGGTCGGGTCTGTGCGCTCCCTGCTGGTCGGGTCTGTGCGCCCCCTGCTGGCCGTGTCTGTGCGCCCCCTGCTGGCCGTGTCTGTGCGCCCCCTGCTGGCCGGGTCTGTGCGCCCCCTGCTGGTCGGGTCTGTGCGCCCCCCTGCTGGTCGGGTCTGTGCGCCCCCTGCTGGTCGGGTCTGTGCGCCCCCTGTTGGTCGGGTCTGTGCGTCCCCTGCTGGTCGGGTCTGTGCGCCCCCTGCTGGTCGGGTCTGTGCGCTCCCTGCTGGTCGGGTCTGTGCGCTCCCTGCTGGTCGGGTCTGTGCGCCCCCTGCTGGTCGGGTCTGTGCGTCCCCTGCTGGTCGGGTCTGTGCGTCCCCTGCTGGTCGGGTCTGTGCGCCCCCTGCTGGTCGGGTCTGTGCGCCCCCTGCTGGTCGGGTCTGTGCGCCCCCTGCTGGTCGGGTCTGTGCGCCCCCTGCTGGTCGGGTCTGTGCGTCCCCTGCTGGTCGGGTCTGTGCGCCCCCTGCTGGTCGGGTCTGTGCGCTCCCTGCTGGCCGGGTCTGTGCGCTCCCTGCTGGCCGGGTCTGTGCGCCCCCTGCTGGTCGGGTCTGTGCGTCCCCTGCTGGTCGGGTCTGTGCGCCCCCTGCTGGTCGGGTCTGTGTGCCCCCTGCTGGTCGGGTCTGTGCGCTCCCTGCTGGCCGGGTCTGTGCGTCCCCTGCTGGTCGGGTCTGTGCGCCCCCTGCTGGTCGGGTCTGTGCGTCCCCTGCTGGTCGGGTCTGTGCGCCCCCTGCTGGTCGGGTCTGTGCGCTCCCTGCTGGTCGGGTCTGTGCGCCCCCTGCTGGTCGGGTCTGTGCGCTCCCTGCTGGTCGGGTCTGTGCGCTCCCTGCTGGTCGGGTCTGTGCGCTCCCTGCTGGTCGGGTCTGTGCGCTCCCTGCTGGTCGGGTCTGTGCGCCCCCTGCTGGTCGGGTCTGTGCGCCCCCTGCTGGTCGGGTCTGTGCGCCCCCTGCTGGTCGGGTCTGTGCGTCCCCTGCTGGTCGGGTCTGTGCGTCCCCTGCTGGCCGGGTCTGTGCGCCCCCTGCTGGTCGGGTCTGTGCGCCCCCTGCTGGTCGGGTCTGTGCGCCCCCTGCTGGTCGGGTCTGTGCGTCCCCTGCTGGTCGGGTCTGTGCGTCCCCTGCTGGTCGGGTCTGTGCGCCCCCTGCTGGTCGGGTCTGTGCGCTCCCTGCTGGCCGGGTCTGTGCGCTCCCTGCTGGTCGGGTCTGTGCGCTCCCTGCTGGTCGGGTCTGTGCGCCCCCTGCTGGTCGGGTCTGTGCGCTCCCTGCTGGTCGGGTCTGTGCGCCCCCTGCTGGTCGGGTCTGTGCGCTCCCTGCTGGTCGGGTCTGTGCGCCCCCTGCTGGCCGTGTCTGTGCGCCCCCTGCTGGCCGTGTCTGTGCGCCCCCTGCTGGCCGGGTCTGTGCGCCCCCTGCTGGCCGGGTCTGTGCGCCCCCTGCTGGTCGGGTCTGTGCGCCCCCTGCTGGTCGGGTCTGTGCGCCCCCTGCTGGTCGGGTCTGTGCGCCCCCTGTTGGTCGGGTCTGTGCGTCCCCTGCTGGTCGGGTCTGTGCGCCCCCTGCTGGTCGGGTCTGTGCGCTCCCTGCTGGTCGGGTCTGTGCGCTCCCTGCTGGTCGGGTCTGTGCGCCCCCTGCTGGTCGGGTCTGTGCGTCCCCTGCTGGTCGGGTCTGTGCGTCCCCTGCTGGTCGGGTCTGTGCGCCCCCTGCTGGTCGGGTCTGTGCGCCCCCTGCTGGTCGGGTCTGTGCGCCCCCTGCTGGTCGGGTCTGTGCGTCCCCTGCTGGTCGGGTCTGTGCGCCCCCTGCTGGTCGGGTCTGTGCGCTCCCTGCTGGCCGGGTCTGTGCGCTCCCTGCTGGCCGGGTCTGTGCGCCCCCTGCTGGTCGGGTCTGTGCGTCCCCTGCTGGTCGGGTCTGTGCGCCCCCTGCTGGTCGGGTCTGTGTGCCCCCTGCTGGTCGGGTCTGTGCGCTCCCTGCTGGCCGGGTCTGTGCGCCCCCTGCTGGTCGGGTCTGTGCGCCCCCTGCTGGTCGGGTCTGTGCGCCCCCTGCTGGTCGGGTCTGTGCGTCCCCTGCTGGTCGGGTCTGTGCGCCCCCTGCTGGTCGGGTCTGTGCGCTCCCTGCTGGTCGGGTCTGTGCGCCCCCTGCTGGTCGGGTCTGTGCGCTCCCTGCTGGTCGGGTCTGTGCGCTCCCTGCTGGTCGGGTCTGTGCGTCCCCTGCTGGTCGGGTCTGTGCGCTCCCTGCTGGTCGGGTCTGTGCGCTCCCTGCTGGTCGGGTCTGTGCGCTCCCTGCTGGTCGGTTCTGTGCGCCCCCTGCTGGTCGGGTCTGTGCGCTCCCTGCTGGTCGGGTCTGTGCGCTCCCTGCTGGTCGGGTCTGTGCGCTCCCTGCTGGTCGGGTCTGTGCGCTCCCTGCTGGTCGGGTCTGTGCGCCCCCTGCTGGTTGGGTCTGTGCGCCCCCTGCTGGCCGGGTCTGTGCGCTCCCTGCTGGTTGGGTTTGGCGCCCCCTGCTGGCCGGGTCTGTGCGCTCCCTGCTGGTCGGGTCTGTGCGCTCCCTGCTGGTTGGGTTTGGCGCCCCCTGCTGGCCGGGTCTGTGCGCTCCCTGCTGGTCGGGTCTGTGCGCTCCCTGCTGGTCGGGTCTGTGCGCCCCCTGCTGGTCGGGTCTGTGCGCCCCCTGCTGGTCGGGTCTGTGCGTCCCCTGCTGGTCGGGTCTGTGCGTCCCCTGCTGGTCGGGTCTGTGCGTCCCCTGCTGGTCGGGTCTGTGCGCCCCCTGCTGGTCGGGTCTGTGCGCCCCCTGCTGGTCGGGTCTGTGCGTCCCCTGCTGGTCGGGTCTGTGCGCCCCCTGCTGGCCGGGTCTGTGCGCCCCCTGCTGGTCGGGTCTGTGCGCCCCCTGCTGGTCGGGTCTGTGCGCCCCCTGCTGGTCGGGTCTGTGCGCCCCCTGCTGGTTTGGTTTGGCGCCCCCTGCTGGCCGGGTCTGTGCGCCCCCTGTTGGTCTGGTTTGGCGCTCCCTGCTGGTCGGGTCTGTGCGCCCCCTGCTGGTTTGGTTTGGCGCCCCCTGCTGGCCGGGTCTGTGCGCCCCCTGCTGGTCGGGTCTGTGCGCTCCCTGCTGGCCGGGTCTGTGCGCCCCCTGCTGGTCGGGTCTGTGCGCCCCCTGCTGGCCGGGTCTGTGCCCTCATGTGACCGGCGTTGTAGATCCCCGGATCCTCGTCCTCCGGTGACGTCACTCCCATCGTTGCTCTTCTTACACCGTTGATTTTAATCCCTTTCTCCAGATCCTCGGGTATAAAATATAAGATCTCGTTTGTATCAATCAGCGGAAATCAATTTACATTGAGCCTTGTCCTGATTAGTGCGAGATTGTGAGAATTAACCCCGGACGACGCCACATATCGGGGTCAGCACTGTGCTCCAGAGCTGTATTCTGCCCGCTGGACTGGAAGGTGTCGACTCACGGAAACCACACATGGCTGGATAGAGAAATGTGGCATGACGTGATTAACCCCGCTATGCCTGATCCTCCAGATCCTACACAGCGACTACCAGGAGAACAGCGAGCGCAGCTCTGGAGAGTAATACAGGAGGTAACTCAGGATCAGTAATGTACACAGTGACTGCACCAGCAGAATAGTGAGTGCAGCTCTGGAGTATAATACAGGAGGTAACTCAGGATCAGTAATGTATGTACACAGTGACTGCACCAGCAGAATAGTGAGTGCAGCTCTGGAGTATAATACAGGAGGTAACTCAGGATCAGTAATGTATGTACACAGTGACTGCACCAGCAGAATAGTGAGTGCTGCTCTGGAGTATAATACAGGAGGTAACTCAGGATCAGTAATGTATGTACACAGTGACCGCACCAGCAGAATAGTGAGTGCAGCTCTGGAGTATAATACAGGAGGTAACTCAGGATCAGTAATGTAATGTATGTACACAGTGACTGCACCAGCAGAATAGTGAGTGCAGCTCTGGAGTATAATACAGGGGATAACTCAGGATCAGTAATGTATGTACACAGTGACTGCACCAGCAGAATAGTGAGTGCTGCTCTGGAGTATAATACAGGAGGTAACTCAGGATTAGTAATGTATGTACACAGTGACTGCACCAGCAGAATAGTGAGTGCAGCTCTGGAGTATAATACAGGAGGTAACTCAGGATCAGTAATGTAATGTATGTACACAGTGACTGCACCAGCAGAATAGTGAGTGCAGCTCTGGAGTATAATACAGGAGGTAACTCAGGATCAGTAATGTAATGTATGTACACAGTGACTGCACCAGCAGAATAGTGAGTGCAGCTCTGGAGCATAACACAGGAGGTAACTCAGGATCAGTAATGTAATGTATGTACACAGTGACTGCACCAGCAGAATAGTGAGTGCAGCTCTGGAGTATAATACAGGAGGTAACTCAGGATCAGTAATGTATGTACACAGTGACTGCACCAGCAGAATAGTGAGTGCAGCTCTGGAGTATAATACAGGAGGTAACTCAGGATCAGCAATGTATGTACACAGTGACTGCAGCAGCAGAATAGTGAGTGCAGCTCTGGAGTATAATACAGGAGGTAACTCAGGATCAGTAATGTATGTACACAGTGACTGCACCAGCAGAATAGTGAGTGCAGCTCTGGAGTGTAATACAGGAGGTAACTCAGGATCAGTAATGTAATGTATGTACACAGTGACTGCACCAGCAGAATAGTGAGTGCAGCTCTGGAGTATAATACAGGAGGTAACTCAGGATCAGCAATGTATGTACACAGTGACTGCAGCAGCAGAATAGTGAGTGCAGCTCTGGAGTATAATACAGGATCAGTGATGTAATCGGGTGATATATTGGGGTAGACTTGTGGTCTTTGCATAGCTCTGTGCATTTTCCAGCGTTGCGGTGTTTCTTTCCTCTGCAGATTGCTCGCCCCGGGATCATCCATCTCTCCTCCTCTGTTGTGTCTTCCTGTGAGGCGGCGGTGTCCCCGGGGCAGTGATGGTGGAGGCAGAGACTCCCCTGCTGGGAGGTGACTGTGCGATGTCAGCGAGCGCAGATGTTACAGGTGTGCAGTCATTATTTCCTCCTGGATTCGTGCTGCTGCTGCGCTCAGTTGCTAAGAGGTTAAGCGGGTTTTGTGGTGCTGAGCGCGGGTTGCGCGGAGCCCTGATGTGCGGCAGCCGCAGAGAGTCACGTACCGGTGATTAATGAGGCAGCGCTCATCTTGGCATTAACACCTTGCAGCGCAGATCTGGGGCCGCGGTTCCTGCCGGCTCTGCTGACTCCGAACATTGCCAGCGCCGGGTGCTGCAGCCGCTTCTCGGGTCTGCGGTAATTGTTCTCCGGAGATTCGTGCAGATATAAATGTATATAGACCCTGCAAGCTCCTGGCCCCCAATGTAAATGCTCCAGAGGGGCCCCAAATATTGCTCCTGTTTATAGTATTGGTCCTTCTGTGGCCCCGTAGGCTCCAGAACCCGGCGGGCGATTGCAGCTGCTGTGTTGCCCCTGGACCCCCCAATAATTGTGCCCGGAGCAGGCTTCTGCGGATGCACAGATAACGGTCAGCTGATACTGATCCGTCCCCCGCCGCCCCCATGAAGACCCCGGAGCTCTGTGGATAGTTACTTTAGTTCTTGGCACCTCATGACATTTGGGCTTCGATCCGTGAGAAACCGTCACCTCTGATTCTGCCATTAACAACCCCAAGAAATCGCCCCAAATGCCCGAAAATCTCCCCGCTCTGTTTCCCAATATTTGTGATTGCAGATCGATTGAAGAACCTCCCCTCCCCCGGACCAAACCTTCCCGGGGCGGAAACTTGGGGTCTTTACACCTAACCCTGGAGAGGTCTCCCCACGCTCCGCATCCAGGAGAGGTCTCCCCACGTACCGGACCCTGGAGAGGTCTCCCCACGTACTGGACCCAGGAGAGGTCTCCCCACGTACTGGACCCAGGAGAGGTCTCCCCACGTACCGGACCCTGGAGAGGTCTCCCCACGTACTGGACCCAGGAGAGGTCTCCCCACGTACCGGACCCTGGAGAGGTCTCCCCACGTACCGGACCCTGGAGAGGTCTCCCCACGTACTGGACCCAGGAGAGGTCTCCCCACGTACCGGACCCTGGAGAGGTCTCCCCACGTACCGGACCCTGGAGAGGTCTCCCCACGTACCGGACCCTGGAGAGGTCTCCCCACGTACCGGACCCTGGAGAGGTCTCCCCACGTACCGGACCCTGGAGAGGTCTCCCCACGTACCGGACCCTGGAGAGGTCTCCCCACGTACCGGACCCTGGAGAGGTCTCCCCACGTACCGGACCCTGGAGAGGTCTCCCCACGTACCGGACCCTGGAGAGGTCTCCCCACGTACCGGACCCTGGAGAGGTCTCCCCACGTACCGGACCCTGGAGAGGTCTCCCCACGTACTGGACCCTGGAGAGGTCTCCCCACGCTCCGCACCCTGGAGAGGTCTCCCCACGCCGGACCCAGGAGAGGTCTCCCCATGCCGGACCCAGGAGAGGTCTCCCCACGTACTGGTCCCAGGAGAGGTCTCCCCACGTATTGGACCCTGGAGAGGTCTCCCCACGTACCGCACCCTGGAGAGGTCTCCCCACGTACCGCACCCTGGAGAGGTCTCCCCACGTACCGCACCCTGGAGAGGTCTCCCCACGTACCGGACCCTGGAGAGGTCTCCCCACGTACTGGACCCAGGAGAGGTCTCCCCACGTACCGGACCCTGGAGAGGTCTCCCCACGTACCGGACCCTGGAGAGGTCTCCCCACGTACCGGACCCTGGAGAGGTCTCCCCACGTACCGGACCCTGGAGAGGTCTCCCCACGTACCGGACCCTGGAGAGGTCTCCCCACGTACCGGACCCTGGAGAGGTCTCCCCACGTACCGGACCCTGGAGAGGTCTCCCCACGTACCGGACCCTGGAGAGGTCTCCCCACGTACCGGACCCTGGAGAGGTCTCCCCACGTACCGGACCCTGGAGAGGTCTCCCCACGTACCGGACCCTGGAGAGGTCTCCCCACGTACCGGACCCTGGAGAGGTCTCCCCACGTACCGGACCCTGGAGAGGTCTCCCCACGTACCGGACCCTGGAGAGGTCTCCCCACGTACCGGACCCTGGAGAGGTCTCCCCACGCACTGGTCCCAGGAGAGGTCTCCCCACGTACCGGTCCCAGGAGAGGTCTCCCCACGTACCGGTCCCAGTAGAGGTCTCCCCACGTACCGGTCCCAGGAGAGGTCTCCCCACGTACCGGTCCCAGGAGAGGTCTCCCCACGTACCGGTCCCAGGAGAGGTCTCCCCACGTACCGGTCCCAGGAGAGGTCTCCCCACGTACCGGTCCCAGGAGAGGTCTCCCCACGTACCGGTCCCAGGAGAGGTCTCCCCGCTCGCCGGTCCCCGGGACTTCTCTTCCCACGCTCGCCGGACCCTGGGACTTCTCTTCCCCGCTCGTCGGACCCCGGGACTTCTCTTCCCACGCTCGCCGGACCCCGGGACTTCTCTTCCCACGCTCGCCGGACCCCGGGACTTCTCTTCCCACGCTCGCCGGACCCCGGGACTTCTCTTCCCACGCTCGCCGGACCCCGGGACTTCTCTTCCCACGCTCGCCGGACCCCGGGACTTCTCTTCCCACGCTCGCCGTACCCCGGGACTTCTCTTCCCCGCTCGCCGGACCCCGGGACTTCTCTTCCCCGCTCGCCGGACCCCGGGACTTCTCTTCCCCGCTCGCCGGACCCCGGGACTTCTCTTCCCACGCTCGCCGGACCCCGGGACTTCTCTTCCCACGCTCGCCGGACCCCGGGACTTCTCTTCCCCGCTCGCCGGACCCCGGGACTTCTCTTCCCACGCTCGCCGGACCCCGGGACTTCTCTTCCCACGCTCGCCGGACCCCGGGACTTCTCTTCCCACGCTCGCCGGACCCCGGGACTTCTCTTCCCCGCTCGTCGGACCCCGGGACTTCTCTTCCCCGCTCGCCGGACTTCTCTTCCCCGCTCGCCGGACCCCGGGACTTCTCTTCCCCGCTCGCCGGACCCCGGGACTTCTCTTCCCCGCTCGCCGGACCCCGGGACTTCTCTTCCCCGCTCGCCGGACCCCGGGACTTCTCTTCCCCGCTCGCCGGACCCCGGGACGAGTCTTCCCCGCTCGCCGGACCCCGGGACGAGTCTTCCCCGCTCGCCGGACCCCGGGACGAGTCTTCCCCGCTCGCCGGACCCCGGGACGAGTCTTCCCCGCTCGCCGGACCCCGGGACGAGTCTTCCCCGCTCGCCGGACCCCGGGACAAGTCTTCCCCGTCCTTTCCCATCCGTGGGTTCAGTTTTCTGTCCTCGTCATCTCCATCTTGGATTGCTGGTTGGAGGTCGCTCGGTCCGCCGTCCCCTCCAATTATCCCTCTCGGCTGCCGCAGCCCAGCTGTTGTAATGTGCTGCAGCTGGAGGGTCATTGAGTGCACGGCGCAGCGGAGGATAATATCCAGTAACAATATGATAACGAGTCCCCCCCTCCCGCCAGCAGCTCGGGGATGGAGGGGGGCGTTACTCAAGTATATCCATGAAATTACAGTTCATGAAGCCGCGCGCGGGGGGGGGGGGGGCGATGCGTAAGACGGAGCCGAAGCGTCCGCTTCCGTAATTACCTCCCCGCGCTCCAAAGTGTTCCATCTAAATTAATTAAAGACACCAGTGACCCAAATTACGATGGTGCGCGCCTTATGCCAATGTGTATTTTTATCCGGTGCTGAGGAGCTGGTGGCACGGCTTCCTGCGGCTCTGCGCGAATGTCACAGCGAGCGGCGGCGGTGTACCTGAGCCGCGATCTGCCTCCTCTCCTGTAATAACATATAGACCCGACGGTGAGCGCCAGCGGCTCCGCACTCCGCTAAACGCGCCTTCTCTTCCTGCCACGCTCTGAAGCGATAATTACCGTTATTTTACTGCGCGGCTACAAATGAGGCGCCGTGGAGAGATTTTTCCGGCAGTGTCAATTGGGCAGAAAGCGCGTTACCAGGGTCGAGGGGCGACCCGCTGCTCCTCTAATTACCAGCATTGATGGAGCTGCAGAATGTGGGGGTCACTTCCAGTGGGGGGCTGTAGCGGGAGTGGGCTGCCGTGTGATTAGCCGTGCAATTACCAACAAAGGCTTCACAATGACCCAAAAGTCACAAATCCGTGAAGAAAAGATTCCCGGGTCTGTGGGGATAGAACACGGGTCCAGGAGCGTGCGGACTCAGAACCGGGGCTGGAGGGTCACCGGCACCGCAATACACCAAAGATGGCGGAGGACGAAGTAATGATGGGGCTGGCTCCAAGAATCCCTTGTAAGTGCCGGACGCTGGGAGCCGTGCGCCATAATGTGCTCTATTACCTTTTTTTTTTTTTTTTTTTTAATACACCGAGCCACATAAGGTTTACAATTGTCGGTGCTGGCCCTTTTGCCACCAGGCAGGCAATGGAGGGCGGTGTTTGTTGCTGGGCAGGCAATGGAGGGCGGTGTTTGTTGCTGGGCAGGCAATGGAGGGCGGTGTTTGTTGCTGGGCAGGCAATGGAGGACAGCCTTTGTTGCTGGGCAGGCGGTGGTTGGCGGTGTTTGTTGCTGGGCAGGCGGTGGAGGGCGGTCTTTGTTGCTGGGCAGGCGGTGGAGGGCGGTCTTTGTTGCTGGGCAGGCGGTGGAGGGCGGTCTTTGTTGCTGGGCAGGCGGTGGAGGGCGGTCTTTGTTGCTGGGCAGGCGGTGGGTATAAATCCCCCCTTCCTCAGGACCCCGTCTGCGCTCATGAACGCGGGCGGTGCCTTTCTCTCCGTCTATAGGCGCCTCTCTCGTACAGTGAATGGTTTCTGCGCCTTTTGCTTCCTTTAGTTTTGCCGCTCTCCGCGATGATCTGAGCTTTTGCACCGGATTCTGGCGCATGCAAAGTTCTGGCGCAATTCAAAGCTGCGCGACAATGTCGCAACTTTTCCTGTTTCGTTCCAGTTCACCCTCCTCCGACAAAGTGTACGGTGCAGACAGAGGCTTTTTTTGTGGGGTCTCGCCCAGTGACTCCCGCCGTTTGTCCAGGCGCTGCCGTCCTCTCTAGCGCAGCTTCATCCCTCCGGTGACCTGCCCTTTCTATGGGTAATGAAGGCTCCTCTGCTTTCCTCCCTCTCCGCTGCCTGAGTATTCTGCCCTCCCTGACACTATGAATGCTTTCCCCCTTCTCTCTGATCTGTGGCGGGTTTCACCTGTCCCTGACATTCACAGGCCATGTAGAAAGGATGCCCGGCCGCCGGTCTCCTGACCCCAACACTTTGAGGCTGCGGCGTTTGTATCAGGAGATGTGCAGCCGTCCGGACATCGCGGTCCATGCTGTGCCGTGTCCTTACAGAGCCAGGCGAGGGCCGAGCAGAGGCGGCATCTGCAGAGATCTGGTGGATTCATGGCGGATTGTGCCCCAGGTGACGTTCTCTGCAGCACATGTGTGCACCGCTTATAAGCCCCATATGTGTGCACCGCTTATAAGCCCCATATGTGTGCACCGCTTATAAGCCCCATATGTGTGCACCGCTTATAAGCCCCATATGTGTGCACCGCTTATAAGCCTCATATGTGTGCCCCGCTTATAAGCCTCATATGTGTGTGCACCGCTTATAAGCCCCATATGTGTGCACCGCTTATAAGCCCCATATGTGTGTGCACCGCTTATAAGCCTCATATGTGTGCACCGCTTATAAGCCCCATATGTGTGCACCGCTTATAAGCCCCATATGTGTGCACCGCTTATAAGCCCCATATGTGTGCACCGCTTATAAGCCCCATATGTGTGTGCACCGCTTATAAGCCCCATATGTGTGCACCGCTTATAAGCCCCATATGTGTGCACCGCTTGTAAGCCCCATATGTGTGTGCACCGCTTATAAGCCCCATATGTGTGTGCACCGCTTATAAGCCCCATATGTGTGTGCACCGCTTATAAGCCCCATATGTGTGTGCACCGCTTATAAGCCTCATATGTGTGCACTGCTTATAAGCCCCATATGTGTGCACCGCTTATAAGCCTCATATGTGTGCACTGCTTATAAGCCCCATATGTGTACACCGCTTATAAGCCTCATATGTGTGCACCGCTTATAAGCCCCATATGTGTGCACTGCTTATAAGCCCCATATGTGTGCACTGCTTATAAGCCCCATATGTGTGCACTGCTTATAAGCCCCATATGTGTGTGCACCGCTTATAAGCCTCATATGTGTGCACCGCTTATAAGCCTCATATGTGTGCACCGCTTATAAGCCCCATATGTGTGCACTGCTTATAAGCCCCATATGTGTGCACTGCTTATAAGCCCCATATGTGTGCACCGCTTATAAGCCCCATATGTGTGCACCGCTTATAAGCCTCATATGTGTGCACTGCTTATAAGCCTCATATGTGTGTGCACCGCTTATAAGCCCCATATGTGTGCACTGCTTATAAGCCCCATATGTGTGCACTGCTTATAAGCCCCATATGTGTGCACTGCTTATAAGCCTCATATGTGTGCACTGCTTATAAGCCCCATATGTGTGCACTGCTTATAAGCCCCATATGTGTGTGCACCGCTTATAAGCCTCATATGTGTGCACTGCTTATAAGCCTCATATGTGTGTGCACCGCTTATAAGCCCCATATGTGTGCACCGCTTGTAAGCCCCATATGTGTGCACCGCTTGTAAGCCCCATATGTGTGCACCGCTTATAAGCCCCATATGTGTGCACCGCTTATAAGCCCCATATGTGTGCACCGCTTATAAGCCCCATATGTGTGCACCGCTTATAAGCCCCATATGTGTGTGCACCGCTTATAAGCCCCATATGTGTGCACCGCTTATAAGCCCCATATGTGTGTGCACCGCTTATAAGCCCCATATGTGTGCACCGCTTATAAGCCCCATATGTGTGTGCACCGCTTATAAGCCCCATATGTGTGCACCGCTTATAAGCCCCATATGTGTGCACCGCTTATAAGCCTCATATGTGTGCACTGCTTATAAGCCCCATATGTGTGCACCGCTTATAAGCCTCATGTGTGTGCACCGCTTATAAGCCCCATATGTGTGCACCGCTTATAAGCCCCATATGTGTGCACCGCTTATAAGCCCCATATGTGTGCACCGCTTATAAGCCCCATATGTGTGCACCGCTTATAAGCCTCATATGTGTGCACTGCTTATAAGCCCCATATGTGTGCACTGCTTATAAGCCTCATATGTGTGCACCGCTTATAAGCCTCATATGTGTGCACCGCTTATAAGCCTCATGTATGCACCGCTTATAAGCCCCATATGTGTGCACCGCTTATAAGCCCCATATGTGTGCACCGCTTATAAGCTCCATATGTGTGCACCGCTTATAAGCTCCATATGTGTGCACCGCTTATAAGCCCCATATGTGTGCACCGCTTATAAGCCTCATATGTGTGCACTGCTTATAAGCCCCATATGTGTGCACCGCTTGTAAGCCCCATATGTGTGTGCACCGCTTATAAGCCTCATATGTGTGCACTGCTTATAAGCCCCATATGTGTGCACTGCTTATAAGCCTCATATGTGTGCACCGCTTATAAGCCTCATATGTGTGCACCGCTTATAAGCCCCATATGTGTGCACTGCTTATAAGCCTCATATGTGTGCACCGCTTATAAGCCCCATATGTGTGTGCACCGCTTATAAGCCCCATATGTGTGTGCACCGCTTATAAGCCTCATATGTGTGCACCGCTTATAAGCCTCATATGTGTGCACTGCTTATAAGCCCCATATGTGTGCACCGCTTGTAAGCCCCATATGTGTGTGCACCGCTTATAAGCCTCATATGTGTGCACTGCTTATAAGCCCCATATGTGTGCACTGCTTATAAGCCTCATATGTGTGTGCACCGCTTATAAGCCTCATATGTGTGCACCGCTTATAAGCCCCATATGTGTGCACTGCTTATAAGCCTCATATGTGTGCACCGCTTATAAGCCTCATATGTGTGCACCGCTTATAAGCCCCATATGTGTGTGCACCGCTTATAAGCCCCATATGTGTGTGCACCGCTCATAAGCCTCATATGTGTGCACCGCTTATAAGCCTCGTGTGTGCACCGCTTATAAGCCTCATATGTGTGCACTGCTTATAAGCCCCATATGTGTGTGCACCGCTTATAAGCCCCATATGTGTGTGCACCGCTTATAAGCCCCATATGTGTGTGCACCGCTCATAAGCCTCATATGTGTGCACCGCTTATAAGCCTCGTGTGTGCACCGCTTATAAGCCCCATATGTGTGCACTGCTTATAAGCCTCGTGTGTGCACCGCTTATAAGCCCCATATGTGTGCACTGCTTATAAGCCTCATATGTGTGCACCGCTTATAAGCCTCATGTGTGTGCACCGCTTATAAGCCCCATATGTGTGTGCACCGCTTATAAGCCCCATATGTGTGCACCGCTTATAAGCCCCATATGTGTGCACCGCTTATAAGCCCCATATGTGTGCACCGCTTATAAGCCTCATATGTGTGCACCGCTTATAAGCCTCATATGTGTGCACCGCTTATAAGCCTCATATGTGTGCACCGCTTATAAGCCTCATATGTGTGCACCGCTTATAAGCCTCATATGTGTGCACCGCTTATAAGCCTCGTGTGTGCACCGATTATAAGCCTCGTGTGTGCACCGCTTATAAGCCTTGTGTGTGCACCGCTTATAAGCCTCATATGTGTGCACCGCTTATAAGCCTCATGTGTGTGCACCGCTTCTAAGCCTCATGTGTGTGCACCGCTTATAAGCCCCATATGTGTGCACCGCTTATAAGCCCCATATGTGTGCACCGCTTATAAGCCCCATATGTGTGCACCGCTTATAAGCCCCATATGTGTGCACCGCTTATAAGCCCCATTTGTGTGCACCGCTTATAAGCCCCATTTGTGTGCACCGCTTATAAGCCCCATATGTGTGCACCGCTTATAAGTTTCATGTGTGCACCGCTTATAAGCCCCATATGTGTGCACCGCTTATAAGCCCCATATGTGTGCACCGCTTATAAGCCTCATATGTGTGCACTGCTTATAAGCCCCATATGTGTGCACCGCTTGTAAGCCCCATATGTGTGTGCACCGCTTATAAGCCTCATATGTGTGCACCGCTTATAAGCCTCATGTGTGTGCACCGCTTATAAGCCCAATATGTGTGCACCGCTTATAAGCCCCATATGTGTGCACCGCTTATAAGCCCCATATGTGTGCACCGCTTATAAGCCCCATATGTGTGCACCGCTTATAAGCCCCATTTGTGTGCACCGCTTATAAGCCCCATATGTGTGCACCGCTTATAAGCCTCATGTGTGCACCGCTTATAAGCCCCATATGTGTGCACCGCTTTTAAGCCCCATATGTGTGCACCGCTTATAAGCTCCATATGTGTGCACCGCTTATAAGCTCCATATGTGTGCACCGCTTATAAGCCCCATATGTGTGCACCGCTTATAAGCCTCATATGTGTGCACCGCTTATAAGCCCCATATGTGTGCACCGCTTATAAGCCCCATATGTGTGCACTGCTTATAAGCCCCATATGTGTGCACCGCTTATAAGCCCCATATGTGTGCACTGCTTATAAGCCCCATATGTGTGCACTGCTTATAAGCCCCATATGTGTGTGCACCGCTCATAAGCCTCATATGTGTGCACCGCTTATAAGCCTCGTGTGTGCACCGCTTATAAGCCTCATATGTGTGCACTGCTTATAAGCCCCATATGTGTGTGCACCGCTTATAAGCCCCATATGTGTGTGCACCGCTTATAAGCCCCATATGTGTGCACCGCTTATAAGCCCCATATGTGTGCACCGCTTATAAGCCTCATATGTGTGCACTGCTTATAAGCCCCATATGTGTGCACTGCTTATAAGCCCCATATGTGTGCACCGCTTATAAGCCCCATATGTGTGCACTGCTTATAAGCCCCATATGTGTGTGCACCGCTTATAAGCCTCATATGTGTGCACCGCTTATAAGCCCCATATGTGTGCACTGCTTATAAGCCCCATATGTGTGCACTGCTTATAAGCCCCATATGTGTGCACTGCTTATAAGCCCCATATGTGTGCACCGCTTATAAGCCCCATATGTGTGCACTGCTTATAAGCCCCATATGTGTGCACCGCTTATAAGCCCCATATGTGTGCACCGCTTATAAGCCTCATATGTGTGCACTGCTTATAAGCCCCATATGTGTGCACTGCTTATAAGCCCCATATGTGTGTGCACCGCTTATAAGCCTCATATGTGTGCACCGCTTATAAGCCCCATATGTGTGCACTGCTTATAAGCCTCATATGTGTGCACTGCTTATAAGCCCCATATGTGTGCACTGCTTATAAGCCCCATATGTGTGCACCGCTTATAAGCCCCATATGTGTGCACCGCTTATAAGCCCCATATGTGTGCACCGCTTATAAGCCCCATATGTGTGTGCACCGCTTATAAGCCCCATATGTGTGTGCACCGCTTATAAGCCTCATATGTGTGTGCACCGCTTATAAGCCCCATATGTGTGCACTGCTTATAAGCCCCATATGTGTGCACCGCTTATAAGCCCCATATGTGTGCACCGCTTATAAGCCTCATATGTGTGCACCGCTTATAAGCCTCATATGTGTGCACTGCTTATAAGCCTCATATGTGTGTGCACCGCTTATAAGCCTCATATGTGTGCACCGCTTATAAGCCCCATATGTGTGCACTGCTTATAAGCCTCATATGTGTGTGCACCGCTTATAAGCCTCATATGTGTGCACCGCTTATAAGCCCCATATGTGTGCACCGCTTATAAGCCCCATATGTGTGCACTGCTTATAAGCCCCATATGTGTGCACTGCTTATAAGCCTCATATGTGTGTGCACCGCTTATAAGCCTCATATGTGTGCACTGCTTATAAGCCCCATATGTGTGTGCACCGCTTATAAGCCTCATATGTGTGCACTGCTTATAAGCCTCATATGTGTGTGCACTGCTTATAAGCCTCATATGTGTGCACCGCTTATAAGCCTCATATGTGTGCACCGCTTATAAGCCCCATATGTGTGCACTGCTTATAAGCCCCATATGTGTGTGCACCGCTTATAAGCCCCATATGTGTGTGCACCGCTCATAAGCCTCATATGTGTGCACCGCTTATAAGCCTCGTGTGTGCACCGCTTATAAGCCTCATATGTGTGCACTGCTTATAAGCCCCATATGTGTGTGCACCGCTTATAAGCCCCATATGTGTGTGCACCGCTCATAAGCCTCATATGTGTGCACCGCTTATAAGCCTCGTGTGTGCACCGCTTATAAGCCTCATGTGTGTGCACCGCTTATAAGCCCCATATGTGTGCACTGCTTATAAGCCTCGTGTGTGCACCGCTTAGAAGCCTCGTGTGTGCACCGCTTATAAGCCCCATATGTGTGCACCGCTTATAAGCCTCATATGTGTGCACCGCTTATAAGCCTCATATGTGTGCACCGCTTATAAGCCCCAAATGTGTGCACCGCTTATAAGCCCCATATGTGTGCACCGCTTATAAGCCTCATATGTGTGCACCGCTTATAAGCCCCATATGTGTGCACCGCTTATAAGCCCCATATGTGTGCACCGCTTATAAGCCTCATATGTGTGCACCGCTTATAAGCCTCATCACCGCTTATAAGCCTCATATGTGTGCACCGCTTATAAGCCCCATATGTGTGTGCACCGCTTATAAGCCCCATATGTGTGCACCGCTTATAAGCCTCATATGTGTGCACCGCTTATAAGCCTCATATGTGTGCACCGCTTATAAGCCCCATATGTGTGTGCACCGCTTATAAGCCTCATATGTGTGCACCGCTTATAAGCCCCATATGTGTGCACCGCTTATAAGCCTCATATGTGTGCACCGCTTATAAGCCTCATATGTGTGCACCGCTTATAAGCCCCATATGTGTGTGCACCGCTTATAAGCCCCATATGTGTGCACCGCTTATAAGCCTCATATGTGTGCACCGCTTATAAGCCTCATATGTGTGCACCGCTTATAAGCCTCGTGTGTGCACCGCTTATAAGCCTCGTGTGTGCACCGCTTATAAGCCTCGTGTGTGCACCGCTTATAAGCCTCATATGTGTGCACCGCTTATAAGCCTCATATGTGTGCACCGCTTATAAGCCTCATGTGTGTGCACCGCTTATAAGCCCCATATGTGTGCACCGCTTATAAGCCCCATATGTGTGCACCGCTTATAAGCCCCATATGTGTGCACCGCTTATAAGCCCCATATGTGTGCACCGCTTATAAGCCCCATTTGTGTGCACCGCTTATAAGCCCCATATGTGTGCACCGCTTATAAGCCTCATGTGTGCACCGCTTATAAGCCCCATATGTGTGCACCGCTTATAAGCCCCATATGTGTGCACCGCTTATAAGCTCCATATGTGTGCACCGCTTATAAGCCCCATATGTGTGCACCGCTTATAAGCCTCATATGTGTGCACCGCTTATAAGCCTCATGTGTGTGCACCGCTTATAAGCCCCATATGTGTGCACCGCTTATAAGCCCCATATGTGTGCACCGCTTATAAGCCCCATATGTGTGCACCGCTTATAAGCCCCATATGTGTGCACCGCTTATAAGCCCCATATGTGTGCACCGCTTATAAGCCCCATATGTGTGCACCGCTTATAAGCCCCATATGTGTGCACCGCTTATAAGCCCCATATGTGTGTGCACCGCTTATAAGCCCCATATGTGTGCACCGCTTATAAGCCTCAAAATCTGAAAATGAAAGTGTTAGTGGATGAAAGCTGCCATAGAGGGGAGCGGTGTTCACCGTCGGCATTGGTGGACGGTCACAGGCCGGGCCGGGAGGCTGCTTATGGCGCAGTTTGCGGCTTTTGTTTTCCGCGTTTTATCCGGATCCCCGGTGAGAAGCGATGAAGGAAGACGATGCACAAAGACCCAATGTGAAGCCGCTGATGGAGGCCGCGTTCAGGGACTGACCTGCTGCTTCCTGGACCCACAGCCCCCGGCAGACGGGGGACGATCCGTCCTCACAGCCCCCGACATCGGCTTTTACTTCTGTTTTTTTTTCCTCATTTTCACGGATGAGTCTTATTCTCTGAACAGTTCATCCCTAATGCCGCTCCTTCTGACCCCGGCGGTGGCTTCTCTCCGGCCGCCGGCGCTCATTAGGGTGGCCTATGAATGGCGCGATCATAGACCCTGGAAGACAATGCCCCTCCCCCGCTACAGATAATACCCCCCCTGCTGCAGATAATACCCCCCCGCTGCAGATAATACCCCCCCGCTGCAGATAATACCCCCTGCTGCAGATAATACCCCCTGCTGCAGATAATACCCCCCCTGCTGCAGATAATACCCCCCTGCTGCAGATAATACCCCCCGCTGCAGATAATACCCCCCTGCTGCAGATAATACCCCCCTGCTGCAGATAATACCCCCCTGCTGCAGATAATACCCCCCCTGCTGCAGATAATACCCCCCCTGCTGCAGATAATACCCCCCCTGCTGCAGATAATACCCCCCCGCTGCAGATAATACCCCCCCGCTGCAGATAATACCCCCCCGCTGCAGATAATACCCCCTCTCGCTGCAGATAATACCCCCCCGTTGCAGATAATACCCCCTCTCGCTGCAGATAATACCCCCTGTGCCGTCCGTGCAGGGTGGGGGATGGAGGGTTATGGATTCTCTCCTCCGGTTACCCCTGTTCCCTTGCACCGGGGCATGGCCGGGCTTCGGTTCGCGGCTGATCCGGTTGCTGAATAGAGAGATTGCGGAGATTTATCGCGGCGTTACAGGACAAAGGCAATCCGAGCTGACACAAATATAGATGAATGCGTCTCTCCAAAACCCTGGACTGGCAAATTAAAATGGAGCAGTGGGTGCGGGGCGCGGAGCGAGCGAGTGATTGATTCCCCGTCCAGACACCCAAACCAACCAAATATGTCACCCAGACAAGCACTTTAGGAGCGCGGCACGCCGGATTTATCGCTCTCCCGCATTACAGCCCATCCATTCTCCCACAGATTATTGATATGAAATCACCGGCTGTAAGTAACCGTCTGTATTGATTCCTAGCAGAGGCGCATCCCGGCCCCGGCGGCCAAATCCCGGAAATCTACGGGAGGACGGGCTCAAAGTCACCGCCGTCCAGAGAAGAGCATGGACGGGAGGCGAAGACCTCCGAGATACTGGAGGACTGAGATGATCCAATCTGAGGCGTAGGGACCCCGCCATGGTAGACGACGTCCTCACATCTCCTAGGACCAACTCTCTCTTTGGTGGTCCTCAGTACCCTCAATGGTCCTCCACAACTACAGGATCGGGAGCTAGAGAAGATTTTGGACCGCGGATTGAGAGAGATTAATTGGTATCTTGTAGGACACGTTTTTCCGAAGTGGGTCCCTTTCCAGCTGGGTCCCCTGGAGATGACAAGGACCCTCAAAACAAGCCCCCTTACGTGTGAGGGCATCTTCTCAGTTGTCCAATGTAGACATCCTTCAGGATAATGGCATCGGTGATTAATAATATTGGAAGCCCCTCAATGATGTCTTTTTGGGGCCCCAGAACATTGTCCCACTGATTTTATATGGTAGTACATGGCTGCCAGCAGTCCTCCACAGTGAGGACAATGTGATTTGGTCACCGTAAGGGGGTTGTGTGACGGGTCAGTCTTCCACCGTGCCCTCAGTAAGGGGGTTGTGTGACGGGCCAGTCTTCCACCGTGCCCTCAGTAAGGGGGTTGTGTGACGGGCCAGTCTTCCACCGTGCCCTCAGTAAGGGGGTTGTGTGACGGGCCAGTCTTCCACCGTGCCCTCAGTTAGGGGGTTGTGTGACGGGCCAGTCTTCCACCATGCCCTCAGTAAGGGGGTTGTGTGACGTGCCAGTCTTCCACCGTGCCCTCAGTAAGGGGCTTGTGTGACGGGCCAGTCTTCCACCGTGCCCTCAGTAAGGGGGTTGTGTGATGGGCCAGTCTTCCACCGTGCCCTCATTAAGGGGGTTGTGTGACGGGCCAGTCTTCCACCGTGCCCTCAGTAAGGGGGTTGTGTGACGGGTCACTCTTACACCATGCCCTCAGTAAGGGGATTGTGTGACGTGCCAGTCTTCCACCGTGCCCTCAGTAAGGGGGTTGTGTGACGTGCCAGTCTTCCACCGTGCCCTCAGTAAGGGGGTTGTGTGACGGGTCACTCTTACACCATGCCCTCAGTAAGGGGGTTGTGTGACGGGCCAGTCTTCCACCGTGCCCTCAGTAAGGGGGTTGTGTGACGTGCCAGTCTTCCACCGTGCCCTCAGTAAGGGGGTTGTGTGACGGGCCAGTCTTCCACCGTGCCCTCAGTAAGGGGGTTGTGTGACGGGCCAGTCTTCCACCGTGCCCTCAGTAAGGGGGTTGTGTGACGGGCCAGTCTTCCACCGTGCTCTCAGTAAGGGGTTTGTGTGACGGGACAGTCTTCCACCATGCCCTCAATAAGGGGGTTGTGTGACGGGTCAGTCTTCCATCGTGCTCTCAGTAAGGGGATTGTGTGACGGGCCAGTCTTCCACCGTGCCTTCAGTAAGGGGGTTGTGTGACGTGCCAGTCTTCTACCATGCCCTCAGTAAGGGGGTTGTGTGACGTGCCAGTCTTCTACCGTGTCCTCAGTAAGGGGGTTGTGTGACGGGCCAGTCTTCCACCATGCCCTCAGTAAGGGGGTTGTGTGACGTGCCAGTCTTCTACCGTGTCCTCAGTAAGGGGGTTGTGTGACGGGCCAGTCTTCCACCGTGCCCTCAGTAAGGGAGTTGTGTGATGGGCCAGTCTTCCACCGTGCCCTCAGTAAGGGGGTTGTGTAATGGGCCAGTCTTCCACCGTGCCCTCAGTAAGGGGGTTGTGTGATGTGCCAGTCTTCCACCGTGCCCTCAGTAAGGGGGTTGTGTGACGTGCCAGTCTTCTACCGTGTCCTCAGTAAGGGGGTTGTGTGACGTGCCAGTCTTCTACCGTGTCCTCAGTAAGGGGGTTGTGTGACGGGCCAGTCTTCCACCATGCCCTCAGTAAGGGGGTTGTGTGACGTGCCAGTCTTCCACCGTGCCTTCAGTAAGGGGGTTGTGTGACGTGCCAGTCTTCTACCGTGTCCTCAGTAAGGGGGTTGTGTGACGGGCCAGTCTTCCACCGTGCCCTCAGTAAGGGGGTTGTGTGATGCGCCAGTCTTCTACCGTGTCCTCAGTAAGGGAGTTGTGTAATGGACCAGTCTTCCACTATGCCCTCAGTAAGGGGGTTGTGTAATGGACCAGTCTTCCACCGTGCCCTCAGTAAGGGAGTTGTGTGATGGGCCACAATAAGGGGGTTGTGTGACGAGCCAGTCTTCCACTGTGCCCTCAGTAAGGGGGGTTATGTGTGACGGGCCACAATAAGGGGTATGTGTGATGGGACAGTCTTCCACCATACTCTCAGTAAGGGGGATGTGTGATGGGCCAGTCTTCCACCATGCCCTCAGTAAGGGGCTTGTGTGACGGGCCAGTCTTCCACCATGCCCTCAGTAAGGGGGTTGTGTGATTTGGCCAGTCTTCCATCGTGCCCTCAGTAAGGGGATTGTGTGACTGGCCAGTCTCCCACCATACTCTCAGTAAGGGGGATGTGTGATGGGCCAGTCTTCCACCATGCCCTCACTGAGGGCGGTATGTCTTGGCCCACATTTCATTTCTATTATAATGGATGAGATTTGGCAGCCGTGTGCATGGAGGTCCAGCACAAAGCTTCATCTTGCTGACTTGTCCATGTCCGCCGGTGCAGGAGTTAATCCTCGGGCCGCGGTGTCGGCTAGCTGTGCGGTGCGGGCGTTTGGCTTTGATAATCACCCTCTTGACATACCTGTCAGCCAATGAAAGGGCCCTGTGGATCCCTGGAAGGATAAGAATCACATAGTGACAGATTTTCCGTTTCATCTGTGAATGAGGCGTCCCTCCCTCCCGCTCGCTCCTCTCTGCGCTCGCTCCTCTCTGCGCTCGCTCCTCTCTGCTCCCCCCTCGGCTGTCACCCACACACAGACTGAGCTTCTCATTAAATAGTCATTAACATGAATAAGGCAGAATGTTCATTTTCCCCCTCTGGTTGTACACGGCTTGCGTGCGTTGTGTGTTGCACCGACGCCGCTGTGATTGCTGGCTCCCCCCAAGCTTTTGCTCCGCTCGCTCTTCGGCCCCACTTTCCTGCCTCTCCTTATCGACCCCCCTCCCCTCTCCTTGACACAAGCTGACAAGAACCATTTCCAAGATGGATTGATTCAATTTAGCAGGCATTTGGCTGGGTTGGGGATGGTAGTGCTCCCCTGTTGGAGCAGCACCGATATGTGACCGGTCTGAGCTAGATATTTATTAGCCCGGCTCCCCGTGAGGTTGGCCAGCCGGCGGCTCGTAATCAGCTCCTGTGTGTTCTCCTCACGTACTGGAAACTCTGAGTCCACCTGCCGCCCATCGCTCGCCTCCTCCCGGCCTTCTCGCTGCATTTCCCTTTCTTCCTCCTATATCCCTGCCAGGTCTGGTGTCTGCACAATCCAGAGACTTTCCCACCTTTCACCCAAGGTTTCGCTGCGTACTCCATCACTCCTCAGGGGTCATAGTCTCCTCAGCACCTTCCCGGCACCTTGTGTGCTCTGAACACGCCATGCTTTGTCCTAACTTATTACAAGTCCCTCCGCCACACGCTTGTCTTCCTTTTGCCACCATTTTTGTCCTTCTGTTCTCCACTTCACTCATTGGTGGTCTTGCGGCATTTTCGTCAGGGTTAATGAAGTTCTTCAAGGTCCACCACGCGCTCGTCTTACTTTTGCCTCAGTTTGGCCAGGGTTGATGACGTTCTTCAAGGTCCACCACACGCTTGTCTTCCTTTTGCCACCATTTTTGTCCTTCTGTTCTCCACTTCACTCATTGGTGGTCTTGCGGCATTTTCGTCAGGGTTAATGAAGTTCTTCAAGGTCCACCACGCGCTCGTCTTACTTTTGCCTCAGTTTGGCCAGGGTTGATGACGTTCTTCAAGGTCCACCACACGCTTGTCTTACTTTTGCCTCAGTTTGGCCAGGGTTGATGACGTTCTTCAAGGTCCACCACACGCTCGTCTTACTTTTTCCTCAGTTTGGCCAGGGTTGATGACGTTCTTCAAGGTCCACCACACGCTTGTCTTCCTTTTGCCTCAGTTTTATCAGGGTTGATGACGTTCTTCAAGGTCCACCACACGCTTGTCTTCCTTTTGCCACCATTTTTGTCCTTCTGTTCTCCACTTCACTCAGTGGTGGTCTTGCTGCAGTTTAGTCAGGGTTGATGAAGTCTTTCAAGGTCCACCACACGCTCGTCTTACTTTTGTCTCTTTGGTCAGGGTTGATGACGTTCTTCAAGATCCACCACATGCTCGTCTTCCTTTTGCCACCATTTTTCTCCTTCTATTCTCCACTTCACTTTGTGGTGGTCTTACTGCAGTTTGGTCAGGGTTTATGATGTTTTCTAAAGCCCACCACATATTACGTTTTCCACCATTTTTCTCCTTCTGTTCTCCACTTCACTCAGTGGTAGTCTTGCTGCAGTTTAGTCAGGGTTGATGAAGTTTTTCAAGGTCCACCACACGCTCGTCTTACTTTTGGCTCAGTTTTATCAGGGTTGATGACGTTCTTCAAGGACCATCACATGCTTGTTTTCCTTTTGCCACCATTTTTCTCCTTCCATTCTCCACTTCACTCAGTGGTGGTCTTACTGCAGTTTGGTCATGGTTGATGAAGTTTTCCAAAGCCCACCACACGCTCATATTACTTTTCCCCCCATTTTTCTCATTCTGTTTTCTACTTTATTCCATGGTGGTCTCGCTGCAGTTTAGTCAGGGTTGATGACGTTCTTCAAGGTCCACTACACGCTCATCTTACTTTTGTCTCTTTGGTCAGGGTTGATGACGTTCTTCAAGATCCACCACATGCTCGTCTTCTTTTTGCCACCATTTTTCTCCTTCTATTCTCCACTTCACTTTGTGGTGGTCTTACTGCAGTTTGGTCAGAGTTGATGATGTTTTCTAAAGCCCACCACATATTACGTTTTCCACCATTTTTCTCCTTCTGTTCTCCACTTCACTCAGTGGTAGTCTTGCTGCAGTTTAGTGAGCGTTGATGAAGTTCTTCAAGGTCCACCACATGCTCGTCTTACTTTTGCCTCCATTTTTCTCCTTCCTCCTTCTCCATTGGTGGTCTTGCTGCAGTTTGGTCAAGGTTGATGACGTTCTTCAAGATCTCGAGTTTTGCTGTAGAGTGATGAGATCATGGTGCCACCGGGACATTGATGTTTTCTGAGCAATATGGAGGTCCTCGAACATGGGTTTAGTGTCGGCCAAACCCACAGATTTCCTCTGAGTAGGTTGTGGTGCACAATCCGTATGGTCTCGCAGGCGATGGAGACGTAGGTGGCCTTGGCTTGCTTTTTTCTGATGGGACTTGCATTAAAGACGACCTATCCAGAGTATATCTGACCATGGAAGGTGGAAAGCAGCATTGTCTGAACCTCGATGGCCTCTTCATACAACTGTATGAGCATGGTGGTCTTTTTCCGTAGGTCCTCCTGGTTTCCTCATCGGGCCGCACGGTGGACCATGTTCAGTTCTGGCCCGATTATTCCACCTGAGATGCCGCATGGCGTTTTCCATTCTTGGGCGACTCTTCTTTGCAGTAGTTGTACCAGTAATGAGCGCGGTCTACGGCTCCTTCACAAACCCAGAACCCAAGGACGAGTCTCCGAGCGTCTTAATTCTGGCGTATCGATCTCCATGTGCTCGAGCTTCCTCTTATCTGCGCCTTATTTCCTGGATCACATGTGAAGGAATAGAGAAGTGGTCGGAGGCTGCAGAGCGCACAAATCTTGAGGCTTCGCCGTTAACCGCACATATGCCGACTTCCACTTCTGCTTGTGACTTTCTTCTCACCAGATCTGGGACGTCTGAATATTGATTCATTTTTCAATATAAAGGATCGTGAGACCTGGTGTAATGTAAGGGGTTAAGGCGCGCCGCGTTTTGTTGGGTCCTTCATCCGCTCCTGTTGCCTCCTGTCTTCACAGCCCATAAAGTTTTAATACAGAAGCGAGCGGTGGTGTCGTAGTGGCGCTCTGCGTGGAAAGCTGGCTAATGACACAGCAGCGGCGGGGACTCGGGGAGGATGAAGCCTCGGATTTGGTGGTCCGATGCTCTTCGCTGCTTTGATGGCTCCATAGATCGGTGTAGCGCTCCCCGCGCCGGCAGCCGGCTCTACCCGCTGATAACAATTAGTGTCTCAGTGGCAGAGACGGATCCGGCTCATTAGTTTTATGCAGGGATAAGTGTGACCCAGTAGTCGGCTGAAGGTCGCCGGGCCATCGTGCCACGCCGGAACGTCTCTGAAGAAACACAGAATGTCTTGTTGATTGCACATAGTCAGGAGCGCGGCTCGTGTTTACAGGGATAATGAGACTGTAGGGCGCGGAGCTTTCCCGTACAGGACGGAGCCTCCGTGCCGCACATCGGCTGCACCAGCAATGGCGGAAACGTCTTCTGAAACCTATCGAATACCGCGGAAAAGGCTGAGGATGGACGCACGCGGCTCGGATGCCTGTTCCCCTGGCCGGAGGGCGGGCGCCTGTTCCCCTGGCCGGAGGGCGGGCGCCTGTTCCCCTGGCCGGAGGGCGGGCGCCTGTTTTCCTGGCCGGAGGGCGGGCGCCTGTTTTCCTGGCCGGAGGGCGGGCGCCTGTTTTCCTGGCCGGAGGGCGGGCGCCTGTTCCCCTGGCCGGAGCGCGGGCGCCTGTTCCCCTGGCCGGAGCGCGGGCGCCTGTTCCCCTGGCCGGAGGGCAGGCGCCTGGTCCCCTGGTTGGAGGGCAGGCGCCTGGTCCCCTGGCCGGAGCGCGGGCGCCTGTTTTCCTGGTTGGAGGGCGGGCGCCTGGTCCCCTGGTTGGAGGGCGGGCGCCTGGTCCCCTGGCCGGAGTGCCGACGTCCGGCTACACCAATTCCACAGCAGCCAGAGCGCCAACCGTCACCGATCTGCTGCTTATAGGAAGAGAAGAAGCCGGGAACCATCGTCTCTGCTGACAAACGAAAATGTCTGGAGAAAGTCTCAGTGTAAGGAAAGTGATAATCAGCAATAATGAAGACGAGGGATAGAATTACTGCAACCCCGTATAAGAACAGAGCCAGCAACCAAACTGTGCACACCCCCAACATGCTGCAGAATAATGAGTGCAGCTCTGGAGTACAATACAGGAGGTAACTCAGGATCAGTAATGTATGTACACAGTGACTGCACCAGCAGAATAGTGAGTGCAGCTCTGCAGTACAATACAGGAGGTAACTCAGGATCAGTAATGTAATGTATGTACACAGTGACTGCACCAGCAGAATAGTGAGTGCAGCTCTGCAGTACAATACAGGAGGTAACTCAGGATCAGTAATGTATGTACACAGTGACTGCACCAGCAGAATAGTGAGTGCAGCTCTGGAGTATAACACAGGAGGTAACTCAGGATCAGTAATGTAATGTATGTACACAGTGACTGCACCAGCAGAATAGTGAGTGCAGCTCTGCAGTACAATACAGGAGGTAACTCAGGATCAGTAATGTAATGTATGTACACAGTGACTGCACCAGCAGAATAGTGAGCGCAGCTCTGGAGTACAATACAGGAGGTAACTCAGGATCAGTAATGTATGTACACAGTGACTACACCAGCAGAATAGGGAGTGCAGCTCTGCAGTACAATACAGGAGGTAACTCAGGATCAGTAATGTAATGTATGTACACAGTGACTGCACCAGCAGAATAGTGAGTGCAGCTCTGCAGTAAAATACAGGAGGTAACTCAGGATCAGTAATGTAATGTATGTACACAGTGACTGCACCAGCAGAATAGTGAGCGCAGCTCTGGAGTACAATACAGGAGGTAACTCAGGATCAGTAATGTATGTACACAGTGACTGCACCAGCAGAATAGTGAGTGCAGCTCTGCAGTACAATACAGGAGGTAACTCAGGATCAGTAATGTAATGTATGTACACAGTGACTGCACCAGCAGAATAGTGAGTGCAGCTCTGGAGTATAATACAGGAGGTAACTCAGGATCAGTAATGTAATGTATGTACACAGTGACTGCACCAGCAGAATAGTGAGTGCAGCTCTGGAGTATAATGACGGTCTTTGTAGTAGTGGGTGATATTTTGTATACGCAGTGCTCTCTGTGACTGATACTTGCTCTGATCTTTAATATTTAACCCCTGATGGTGGGTGATCCCGGTTTAGCATTGCTGGTGCAGCAGGGTTGGGGTGTCTTGGCCCTGGTGGGGGGTTAGATGAGGCTGCAGAGGGTGTGCGGCTGTTATCGGGGGCTGCAGAGGACGTGCTCTTTGTTGGCGGGGGCCGCTGTGTTCCTTTGTTGCTGTCCCTGGTGGAGGGCGAGGAGACGAGTGTCGTTGCTCTCCGGCTGATAACGCCGCTGGCTGCGTCCCTGCGGCTGAGGCCGGTTATCTGCCTGTAGCAGGGGCTCTTATCACAATCTGCGCTAATCCCGGGGCTGGTGCAGGGCCCGCACCCCCGGAGCCACCAGGACACTTGTCACTGCCACACGCACCATTATTCTCACTAATTGAAGTGATTGCACATAACGCGGCGGCGGTGGCGGTACGCTTCTGTGCACACAGCGCGGTAACACGGGGCCGCCCCGAAACTGCTCGAAATACACCGGAGAGATTTACATGTCTGTGTTTATTGCGTCTATTAACCTCTTAGTTTCCGGTGATCGGACGGTTTTCTGCTCAGGAGACCCTCGATACTTTCCAGTAGACGGGCCGGTGCAGGAGGCGGCGGCGGCATTGCAAGATCTTTGCTTGGGAAACAATTAGTGATTTTGTGATCGCTGAATACAGCGTAAAAAATCCGTAAAACGCCCGAAACATTCAGCGAAAATGAGACAGAAAAAAATCCCTGCGGTCCCAAAAACCAGCCGAGCTCCAGAAACGCCAAAAAACGCCAAAAGACGCTTCAGGGAGCCGGCACCGGCGTTCACCGACACAAGGAACCGGCACCGGCGTTCACCGACACAGGGAACCGGCACCGGCGTTTACCAAACAGGGCACTGGCGTTCACCGACACAGGGAACTGGCACCGGCGTTCACCGACACAAGGAACCGGCACCGGCGTTCACCGACACAAGGAACCGGCACCGGCGTTCACCGACACAGGGAACCGGCACCGGCGTTTACTGAAACGGAACCGGCACCGGCGTTCACCGACACAGGAAACCAGCATCGGCGTTCACCGACACAGGAAACCAGCATCGGCGTTCACCGACACAGGGATCTGGCACCGGCGTTTACCAAACAGGGCACTGGCGTTCACCGACACAGGGAACTGGCACCGGCGTTTACTGAAACGGAACCGGCACCGGCGTTCACCGACACAGGAAACCAGCATCGGCGTTCACCGACACAGGGAGCCGGCACCGGCGTTCACCGACACAGGGATCTGGCACCGGCGTTTACCAAACAGGGCACTGGCGTTCACCGACACAGGGAACTGGCACCGGCGTTTACTGAAACGGAACCGGCACCGGCGTTCACCGACACAGGGCACCGGCACTGGCGTTCACCGACACAGGGCACCGGCACTAGCGTTCACATGTGGATATTTGCTTTGCGGAGCAGCGGTGTCGTCACATTGTTTGCTCTGGGTCATGTGACCGCGGCGTTCTTGCCGGATGTGGCACCTGGTGTTGATGTGGATTCTTGGCCCTTAAAGGTGCAGGCCTATAATAGAGGGTGATCTCGTCACCTCCGCCGGCCGGCTCCGTGCTCGGGGGGCTCAGGACCTGACTCGCCTCTGAGCTTGAGCAGAGTGAGTAGCGGAGCTCAGTGCGGCCATGACGGGGCGTGAGAGCAGCCGGGAGGTTCTGCCGGGCACAGGCGGTGGATCATTACCGGAGACTTGGTGAAATCATGGGCACAAAGGAAGCCGGAGTGATGGCTACCTGCGCGGATGACAGTAGCTATATGAACACCCCAGTTTCGGCGTTTACGTGCAATGTGACTGGAAACCCCCATTCTTTACACTGAAGGTGGGATCCAGACAGCAGGAAGCAGCGTGCCGGAGTAAGGCACCAACACCCCACGTTCCAGCCTGCGCTCACTCTCACGTGGTGCTTGGTTTGCACAGTGGCCGCGCCGCCTGCACTTGGCTTTGCTGTGTTTGTGCAGTCGCAGGGGAACGTTTGGCGGCGTCCCAGAGTCACCCGCTGTGTGTGACAGGCGGACCTGGCAGCGCTGAGCGGGATGTGCTAGATGTGGGGGAGGCTGCCCGCGGGGGCTGTCACTGCTTCTACCATCCCTGTATATCGGTTATATGTGACGCGGAGGCTGCGGAGTCTCAGAATCGCACACAGTGGGGTTTTGTGCTGAAATCTGGTGTCAGGTTTGGAGCATTCGGCACAATCTTCACCAATCACTACCATGATCGGATAACACTGATGACAGACGTGTACAGGGAAGAAAGCCGCAGTCCGCCCTTCACCTGACAGTAATGCAGATTGGTTCCCCAGGGGTTGGTCGGGGTCCCCATGTTTTGTGCACTCGTCTCCCCCCGGGGTCGGGGTCCCAATGTTTCATGCACTCGTTACCCCCCGGGGATTGGAGGCCCCATGTTTTGTGCTTTCCTCTCCCCCCAGGGGTTGGAGACCCCATCTTTCGTGCACTCGTCTCCCTCTGGGGGTCAGAGGCCCCATTTTTTGTGCACTCGTCTCCCCCCCCCCCCCTTCCCCCCTCGGGGTCGGGGTCCCCACATTTTGTGCACTTTTCTCCCTCTGGGGGTCAGAGGCCCCATTTTTCATGCACTCGTCTCCCCCGGGGGTTGGAGTCCCCGTGCTTCGTGCTCTCGTTTCCACATGTTTCGTGCACTCGTCACCCTCTGGGGGTTGGAGCCCCCATGTTTCGTGCACTCGTCACCCTCTGGGGGTTGGAGCCCCCATGTTTCGTGCACTCGTCACCCTCTGGGGGTTGGAGCCCCCATGTTTCGTGCACTCGTCACCCTCTGGGGGTTGGAGCCCCCATGTTTCGTGCACTCGTCACCCTCTGGGGGTTGGAGTCCCCATGTTTCGAGCACTCCTCTCCCCCCGGGGGTCGGGGTCCCCATGTTTCGAGCACTCCTCTCCCCCCGGGGGTCGGGGTCCTCATGTTTCGAGCACTCCTCTCCCCCCGGGGTGATGGCGGGGCCCTTGCTCGCCCCTCTCGTCTCTCCTCCTGGCATGCTTGTACCAGGCCGCCTTAATTCCCCGGGATTAGCCGTGCAGCAGCGGTAATTAACGGTCGGACCTCCTCTACTGTATCTGATAATGGCAGCCGCTGTAAAAATTAATTTGCAAACATGTCATTATGCAGCAGCCGCGCAGGCAATAAACCTGCAATTATAGACCCGGTCCCGGCCAGAACGCGGAGGGCGCGGGAGGCGCAGCGCCAATCTGTTCGCCTGATAACTGAGCAGACCGCGTAGGGGGAGGGGTGCGGGCTCATCCCCTGTCACATCCGAGGGGTCCGCGATCTGTTACATCACTCCCGGGGGCACGGCGGCAATTCCAGGGCCCCGGTGCCCTCCGCTCCTGCGCAGACCCTTATCTCTCCCTGGTTACTGGGCGCTCGGATCCTCCATTCATGGGGTGTTGTTGTGCCCCGCATGAGAGGAGGCAGAGTAACGCATCAGTAATATCGGTTGCAAAAGTCTTCACACCAAGAAGGAAAAGGGGTGAAGGACGGAGACCACCGGGGACGCCACTGCGAATGGTGGAAAATGCAAACCGAGGTACACAACCTCCGGATGTCTCCGGTCTGGAGCCTGAGCCTCGTGCATAAATCCCGGCACCTCCAGCCTCTACTGTGATCACTGAGGTTATTAATGGTCTGAGGAAGGCTCTGCCGCTGAATCAAATCGCTGCAGCCAGGGGAGGCGAGTCTGGAGACGCTGCAGCCGGGGGAGGCGAGTCTGGAGACACTGCAGCCGGGGGAGGCGAGTCTGGAGACGCTGCAGCCGGGGGAGGCGAGTCTGGAGACGCTGCAGCCGGGGGAGGCGAGTCTGGAGACGCTGCAGCCGGGGGAGGCGAGTCTGGAGACGCCGCAGCCGGGGGAGGCGAGTCTGGAGACGCCGCAGCCGGGGGAGGCGAGTCTGGAGACGCCGCAGCCGGGGGAGGCGAGTCTGGAGACGCCGCAGCCGGGGGAGGCGAGTCTGGAGACGCCGCAGCCGGGGGAGGCGAGTCTGGAGACGCCGCAGCCGGGGGAGGCGAGTCTGGAGACGCCGCAGCCGGGGGAGGCGAGTCTGGAGACGCCGCAGCCGGGGGAGGCGAGTCTGGAGACGCCGCAGCCGGGGGAGGCGAGTCTGGAGACGCCGCAGCCGGGGGAGGCGAGTCTGGAGACGCCGCAGCCGGGGGAGGCGAGTCTGGAGACGCCGCAGCCGGGGGAGGCGAGTCTGGAGACGCCGCAGCCGGGGGAGGCGAGTCTGGAGACGCCGCAGCCGGGGGAGGCGAGTCTGGAGACGCCGCAGCCGGGGGAGGCGAGTCTGGAGACGCCGCAGCCGGGGGAGGCGAGTCTGGAGACGCCGCAGCCGGGGGAGGCGAGTCTGGAGACGCCGCAGCCGGGGGAGGCGAGTCTGGAGACGCCGCAGCCGGGGGAGGCGAGTCTGGAGACGCCGCAGCCGGGGGAGGCGAGTCTGGAGACGCCGCAGCCGGGGGAGGCGAGTCTGGAGACGCCGCAGCCGGGGGAGGCGAGTCTGGAGACGCCGCAGCCGGGGGAGGCGAGTCTGGAGACGCCGCAGCCGGGGGAGGCGAGTCTGGAGACGCCGCAGCCGGGGGAGGCGAGTCTGGAGACGCCGCAGCCAGGGGAGGCGAGTCCGGAGACGCCGCAGCCACGGGCATTTAGGCCACACAAGCTGCTCATAGTATGAAGAACATGCTAGTAGAAATGGGCAGTCAGCAGACTGTCTGCAGCACATGGCAGTGTAGTTCTGCTTCTACAGAGAAAGCGAGAAGGGATTACATTATCAGCTGCCAGAGGTGGAAGGAGACGGATTCTGGCCAGTGTCACCACCATTCGACCCATTAGGGGCACATGGAAGCAAAAAGTGGATTTGAGCTGCACATTTTGGATCGGAAGGTTTTCTGATTATCCGGATCCACACGAGGGGAATCGTTAGTGATGGCTTCTTCTTCTGATCATTCGCCCTTTATCGTGCGTTCACCCCCAACCCCATTTTTATGTTTTCCAGTGATATGGGAAGGAAAGGGTTACAGTGGATTTCGAGCCCCTCAGGAAGCCCTCCTGGCTCTTCTTTGATGATAGAGGTGGGGGGCCGCACAGAACACTGCTGGGAGCCCCCTGATAACACAGGCAGGAAATGGTTAATGGTGATAACTACAAGCAGAGGATGTGGAAGGCATTGGCCAGATAAAGGGTTAATGTTTCCTGGCTGCGGCGGTGCGAGCGCAGGGGTGGAAGCGGTTAATCTGCCATCTCTTCCTCTTGTAAAGCTCATAATCCGCAGGCGGCAGCCTCTGATATTCTCCTCTGCGCTGTGCACACAAGGGGGCGACACATGGGCCCCCCGAGATCCTGAGGGTTCACCGAGGGCGGCAGCAGGTGCACAACCAAAGCCCAGACTCATCAGTGCCGGAACGTTATAAGAGGGGCTGATATCAGTGCTGGAGCGGTATAAGAGGGGCTGATATCAGTGCTGGAGCGGTATAAGAGGGGCTGATATCAGTGCTGGAGCGGTATAAGAGGGGCTGATATCAGTGCTGGAGCGGTATAAGAGGGGCTGATATCAGCAGTGGAGCATTATAAGAGGGGCTGATATCAGCAGTGGAGCATTATAAGAGGGGCTGATATCAGTGCTGGAGCGTTATAAGAGGGGCTGATATCAGCACTGGAGCGTTATAAGAGGGGCTGATATCAGCAGTGGAGCGTTATAAGAGGGGCTGATATCAGTGCTGGAGCGTTATAAGAGGGGCTGATATCAGCACTGGAGCGTTATAAGAGGGGCTGATATTAGCAGTGGAGCGTTATGAGAGGGGCTGATATTAGCAGTGGAGCGTTATAAGAGGGGCTGATATTAGCAGTGGAGCGTTATGAGAGGGGCTGATATCAGCAGTGGAGCGTTATAAGAGGGGCTGATATCAGTGCTGGAGCGTTATAAGAGGGGCTGATATCAGCACTGGAGCATTATAACAGGGGCTGATATCAGCACTGGAGCGTTATAGGAGGGGCTGATATCAGCACTGGAGCATTATAGGAGGGGCTGATATCAGCACTGGAGCGTTATAGGAGGGGCTGATATCAGCACTGGAGCATTATAATGGGCTGATATCAGCACTGGAGCGTTATAAGAGGGGCTGATATCAGCACTGGAGCATTATAGGAGGGGCTGATATCAGTCACATGTGTAATGTTTGGAGGTTATTTTGCTGCACCTTCTGTCACTCATCTGAACCTGAAATGGCTGATAACAGGAGACAATAGCTTGCCCTTTGCAGCCTGCAGTAATCTTGTGTAGAGTCCAGAGTGCAGATGACGTCCCCTTTTATCGCCCTGTGCTGCTGCTGCTGCTGCTGGGCCCGGATAGGCGTCTGACACACGATTCCTGCAGCTTTATGGCCTCAGTAAAAGCCCTGAATGTGGTGAGCAGACACATAAAGGGTTTACAGCCCCTGCAGGGCCATTCCCAGCAGAAGGGTCCCGGACCCCCAGAACCACCACACTGGGACATAGCGGAAAGTGTAACCTCTGTGAAGGGAACCAGTCGTGTTGTCCGTGGTCCGATCTGTGGCGGCACGGTGCAGAGTAGAAGGATATGGGGAGCGAGGGGGGGTGCTGGAGTAATGCAGGATAACTGGCAGTTTAGTGATTGACAGCTGTCTCTGCACACTCAGTGATACCGGAGCCACTGTCAATCACCGACTAGCACCGCCCCCTGGACTACTCCATACAGATAGCAGGAACTCAGGGAAGTAAATGCAAGATTCCTGGAACGTTTGCTGCACAATGTATCGCTGTGATCCGCTCCTCCGGCCCCTCGGCTGCTGTGCGGACCCCCATCTTCTGTAAGACTCGTTCCCCTCAATTTCCTTTTATATTTTCACCTCTAGAAATCGTTTATCCTGACCTGTTCCTTATTACAGCTGAGGGTCTGTTACACGACGCGTTTGCTGACACATAGGTGCTGACGGCCGGAGCCGCCCCTGGGGAGAGGATGGGGGTCCCGAGTCTCTGTTATCAGTCATTTTCCGCCCCTTGTGGGACATTTGCTGGTGTCAGGCTTTTGATACATTGTTACAATGTTGCGGTTCTCGGTTCTTTGGACCCCCTTTCTCTGTCCAGACCCCGGGGTGCTGCCCCCTGTTCTCGGTGCACGGCTCTGCTGCCAATAATGATTATTACAGGGAAATTGATGTAGATGGTGGGGGGCTCGTCTCCCTCCTCCTCCTCGCCTCTTATTCCAGCCCTCTATTATTGGAGCCCGGGGGGAGCGGATGTCTTCTCCTTTTCTTCTCCCGTCTCCTTCATTCAGTGGCCAGGCTCGGTGGGAAGGGATCGCTCTCCGGTGTGGCGGAGGCTGCGGCTTCTCTCCGGGACCCCGTGTCACATTTTGTTCTGTACATATTTTATCGCTTTTATCCATTTTATTATTATTATTATCCCCCCCCTTCCCCCCCAAATGCCAAAAAGCCAAACAATAGATGCCTTCTCCCTGGCAACAAGACGCCTGTGAGCGTGGCCCCCCTGATCATCCCTGTGAGCGTGGCCCCCCTGATCATCCCTGTGAGCGCGGCCCCCCTGATCATCCCTGTGAGCGCGGCCCCCCTGCTCCCGGCTCTGCCCCCTGATCCCGGCTCGCCCCCTGATCCCGGCTCGCCCCCTGATCCCGGCTCGCCCCCGCTCGCCCCGGCACTCGTGGCTTTGACCCTCGCCCTTGACATTGAAATGACTGAATGAGGAGCCCTGGGCTGCGTGGCTGTCTGGGAGAAGATTACTGCTTCTTCAGAGCGCGGCGCACACTCCCTCCGTCCCTCCCCATTATTTTCTTCCTCTCTCTGTCTCTTGCTCTTTTTTTTCATGTAATTATTTGCATTTCTGGGCTGGGAAGCTGCAAACACGGAAGAAGACGAGCTGCTGCGAGGAGCCAGAGCCGCCGCGTCCATGTGAAGCCTCCGCACATGATGGGACAATAATTCATTATTTTCAGCATTTCAGAAACTTCAGTGTTAATCATGTTTGGATTAAAACCTCCGCTGTACTACCTGCCAGGTAAGGGTCCGGGTCCCTCGCCTCCGGCAGGGTTTGGCACCTTTCTGGGCACTGGATCATGGTGCCCTCCTGTAGTATATGGCACCATCCGCCCCGGGGCTGCTGTGACCTGCAGTGGTGACCGGCCACCTCCTGTAGTATATGGCACCATCCGCCCGGGGCTGCTGTGACCTGCAGTGGTGACCGGCCACCTCCTGTAGTATATGGCACCATCCGCCCCGGGGCTGCTGTGACCTGCAGTGGTGACCGGCCACCTCCTGTAGTATATGGCACCATCCGCCCCGGGGCTGCTGTGACCTGCAGTGGTGATCTCTGACCCCCCTGCCATGCATGTCACCCTTGTTAATGCTTAGAGTGCGGTCTCGGCTGCCTCCTGCCATCTCTGGGGGTGACGCTTCCCTCCTCCTTTGGTGCTTGGCACTTTCTGTTGTTAATTCTTGGTGGCATCCTGCAGTCAGATGTGGTGACCTCCATACTTCTGTAGTGCACAGTGGGCACTGCTGTCCTCCTGTAATGTTGTGCTCTCCTGTAGTGCGTGGCGCCCTCCTGTAGTGCGTGGTGCCCTCTGGTAGTGCGTGGCACCCTCTGATAGTGCGTGGCGCCCTCTGGTAGTGCGTGGCACCCTCTGGTAGTGCGTGGCGCCCTCTGGTAGTGCGTGGCGCCCTCTGGTAGTGCGTGGCGCCCTCTGGTAGTGCGTGGCGCCCTCTGGTAGTGCGTGGCGCCCTCTGGTAGTGCGTGGCGCCCTCCGGTAGTGGGTGGCGCTCTCCTGGACGGGCAGTTTTTGCTGCTCCATGCGGATCTGTGTTTTCTTCCACAGTATAACCTGGTGGCAATTAAGTGAAGCCCCCTCCACCGGTCTCTTCTGCCCTCTCCACCGGTGGCTCCGGTCTCCTCTGCCCCCCTCCACCGGTGGCTCTGGTCTCCTCTTCCCCCTCCACCGGTGGCTCTGGTCTGCTCTGCCCTTTCCACCGGTGGCTCCGGTCTCCTCTGCCCCCCTCCACTGCTGGCTCCGGTCTCCTCTGCCCCCCTCCACTGCTGGCTCCGGTCTCCTCTGCCCCCCTCCACTGCTGGCTCCGGTCTCCTCTGCCCCCTCCACTACTGGCTCCGGTCTCCTCTGCCCCCCTCCATTGCTGGCTCCGGTCTCCTCACCCCCCTCTCCATTGCTGGCTCCGGTCTCCTCTCCCCCCTCTCCATTGCTGGCTGCAGTCTCCTCTGCCCCCCTCCACTGCTGGCTCCGGTCTCCTCTGCCCCCCTCCACTGCTGGCTCCGGTCTCCTCTGCCCCCCTCCACTGCTGGCTCTGGTCTCCTCTGCCCCCTCCACCGGTGGCTCTGGTCTCCTCCGCCCTCTCCACCGGTGGCTCTGGTCTCCTCCGCCCTCTCCACCGGTGGCTCTGGTCTCCTCTGCCCTCTCCACCGGTGGCTCTGGTCTCCTCTGCTCCCTCCACCGGTGGCTCTGGTCTCCTCTGTCCCCTCCACTGGTGGCTCTGGTCTCCTCTGCCCTTTCCACCGGTGGCTCCGGTCTCCTCTGCCCCCCTCCACTGCTGGCTCCGGTCTCCTCTGCCCCCCTCCAGTGCTGGCTCTGGTCTCCTCCGCCCTCTCCACCGGTGGCTCTGGTCTCCTCCGCCCTCTCCACCGGTGGCTCTGGTCTCCTCCGCCCTCTCCACCGGTGGCTCTGGTCTCCTCCGCCCTCTCCACCGGTGGCTCTGGTCTCCTCCGCCCTCTCCACCGGTGGCTCTGGTCTCCTCTGCCCCCTCCACCGGTGGCTCTGGTCTCCTCTGCCCCCTCCACCGGTGGCTCTGGTCTCCTCTGCCCCCTCCACCGGTGGCTCTGGTCTCCTCTGCCCTCTCCACCGGTGGCTCTGGTCTGCTCTGCCCTTTCCACTGCTGGCTCCGGTCTCCTCTGCCCCCCTCCAGTGCTGGCTCTGGTCTCCTCTGCCCCCTCCACTGCTGGCTCCGGTCTCCTCTGCCCCCCTCCACCGGTGGCTCTGGTCTCCTCTGCCCTCTCCACCGGTGGCTCTGGTCTCCTCTGCCCTCTCCACCGGTGGCTCTGGTCTGCTCTGCCCTTTCCACTGCTGGCTCCGGTCTCCTCTGCCCCCCTCCAGTGCTGGCTCCGGTCTCCTCTGCCCCCTCCACCGGTGGCTCTGGTCTCCTCTGCCCCCTCCACCGGTGGCTCTGGTCTCCTCTGCCCTCTCCACCGGTGGCTCTGGTCTCCTCTGCCCTCTCCACCGGTGGCTCTGGTCTCCTCTGCCCCCTCCACCGGTGGCTCCGGTCTCCTCTGCCCTCTCCACCGGTGGCTCTGGTCTGCTCTGCCCTTTCCACTGCTGGCTCCGGTCTCCTCTGCCCCCCTCCAGTGCTGGCTCTGGTCTCCTCTGCCCTCTCCACCGGTGGCTCTGGTCTGCTCTGCCCTTTCCACTGCTGGCTCTGGTCTCCTCTGCCCTCTCCACTGCTGGCTCCGGTCTCCTCTGCCCCCTCCACCGGTGGCTCCGGCTGCCTGTCTTATTTATTTAGTGGTGTGTGTTCTCCTTTAATGCTCGGAGTTGCGGTGCTGCCGTGGAGCGGTGAGAGTGGCGCTGTGTGACATGTGCTTAACCCCTTGGCACTGCTGTTGACACATTTGCTGCGGTGGCTGGGGGTCGCTTGTTAACAGGCTACAGGGGCCGACCCTCCGCCTTAACCCCTCGCTGCTCCGGAGCGGCTGCACATTCCTCTCTGTAGGACGCGGTTGTATCCCCTCTGCCAGATGACGGCCACATCTGCTGCTCCGGGGGTCTGTGGCGCCCCCGTCTCTGATTAGGGCTCATGTAGACTCTGTCCCCCATTGATGCTTCTATAGTGGCCGCTCTAGACCATGGGCCGGGATTTTTTCATGTTCGATGCCTTGATTGACAGATATGTGTGATAGGTTGATGTGCCGCGCCGGCTCCTGGTCGGTGATGTATGGTTACATTGGTAATGTGCTCTAGAGGATCTGTATCCGTTAATAGAGCGGATGATAGAGACGAAATGTCTCCGAAATGTGGCGTTAACTTTTATTGCATCGTGACGTAAGACTGCGACCTGCACTGACCGATGTGGAGGAGGACGGGGCCGGGACGGCAGCGATGGGGAGGAGGACGGGGCCGGGACGGCGGCGATGGGGAGGAGGACGGGGCCGGGACGGCGGCGATGGGGAGGAGGACGGGGCCGGGACGGCGGCGATGGGGAGGAGGACGGGGCCGGGACGGCGGCGATGGGGAGGAGGACGGGGCCGGGACGGCAGCGATGGGGAGGAGGACGGGGCCGGGACGGCGGCGATGGGGAGGAGGACGGGGCCGGGACGGCGGCGATGGGGAGGAGGACGGGGCCGGGACGGCGGCGATGGGGAGGAGGACGGGGCCGGGACGGCGGCGATGGGGAGGACGACGGGGCCGGGACGGCGGCGATGGGGAGGAGGACGGGGCCGGGACGGCGGCGATGGGGAGGAGGACGGGGCCGGGACGGCGGCGATGGGGAGGAGGACGGGGCCGGGACGGCGGCGATGGGGAGGAGGACGGGGCCGGGACGGCGGCGATGGGGAGGAGGACGGGGCTGGGACGGCGGCGATGGGGAGGAGGACGGGGCCGGGACGGCGGCGATGGGGAGGAGGACGGGGCCGGGACGGCGGCGATGGGGAGGAGGACGGGGCCGGGACGGCGGCGATGGGGAGGAGGACGGGGCCGGGACGGCGGCAATGGGGAGGAGGACGGGGCCGGGACGGCGGCAATGGGGAGGAGGACGGGGCCAGGACTTTGCGGATGGGGGTTCTGTGCCGGGGTCTGGACAGCGGTGATGGGGGTTCTGTGCCGTGGTCTGGACAGCGGTGATGAGGGTTCTGTGCCGGGGTCTGGACGGTGGTGATGGGGAGGAGGACGGGGTCTGGATGGCGGTGATGGGGAGGAGGACGGGGTCTGGATGGCGGTGATGGGGGTTCTGTGCCGGGGTCTGGACGGTGGTGATGGGGGTTCTGTGCCGGGGTCTGGACGGAGGTGATGGGGGTTCTGTGCCGGGGTCTGGACGGCGGTGGTGGGGGTTCTGTGCCGGGGTCTGGACGGCGGTGGTGGGGGTTCTGTGCCGGGGTCTGGACGGCGGTGGTGGGGGTTCTGTGCCGGGGTCTGGACGGCGGTGGTGGGGGTTCTGTGCCGGGGTCTGGACGGCGGTGGTGGGGGTTCTGTGCCGGGGTCTGGACGGCGGTGGTGGGGGTTCTGTGGCGGGGTCTGGACGGCGGTGGTGGGGGTTCTGTGCCGGGGTCTGGATGGCGGTGGTGGGGGTTCTGTGCCGGGGTCTGGACGGCGGTGGTGGGAGTTCTGTGCCGGGGTCTGGACGGCGGTGGTGGCGGTTCTGTGCCGGGGTCTGGACGGCGGTGGTGGCGGTTCTGTGCCGGGGTCTGGACGGCGGTGGTGGGGGTTCTGTGCCGGGGTCTGGACGGCGGTGGTGGGGGTTCTGTGCCGGGGTCTGGACGGCGGTGGTGGGGGTTCTGTGCCGGGGTCTGGACGGCGGTGGTGGGGGTTCTGTGCCGGGGTCTGGACGGCGGTGGTGGGGGTTCTGTGCCGGGGTCTGGACGGCGGTGGTGGGGGTTCTGTGGCGGGGTCTGGACGGCGGTGATGGGGGTTCTGTGCTGGGGTCTGGACGGCGGTGATGGGGCTTCTGTGCCGGGGTCTGGACGGCGGTGGTGGGGGTTCTGTTCCGGGGTCTGGACGGCGGTGGTGGGGGTTCTGTGCCGGGGTCAGGACGGCGGTGGTGGGGGTTCTGTGGCGGGGTCTGGACGGCGGTGGTGGGGGTTCTGTGCTGGGGTCTGGACGGCGGTGGTGGGGGTTCTGTTCCGGGGTCTGGACGGCGGTGGTGGGGGTTCTGTGCCGGGGTCAGGACGGCGGTGGTGGGGGTTCTGTGGCGGGGTCTGGACGGCGGTGGTGGGGGTTCTGTGCCGGGGTCTGGACGGCGGTGGTGGGGGTTCTGTGCCGGGGTCTGGACGGCGGTGGTGGGGGTTCTGTGCCGCGGTCTGGACGGCGGTGATGGGGCTTCTGTGCCGGGGTCTGGACGGTGGTGGTGGGGGTTCTGTTCCGGGGTCTGGACGGCGGTGGTGGGGGTTCTGTGCCGGGGTCTGGACGGCGGTGGTGGGGGTTCTGTGCCGGGGTCAGGACGGCGGTGGTGATGGGGGCACTGTGCCGGGGTCAGTACCAGGGTTGTGTGAGTGTAGAGTGTCAGCTCTGTGGCTCAGCCGTGCTCTCCCCATGGGTAATGGCAGCTGGCGAGTCTTCGGTTACCGTTGTGTCGGTGGTTTTGTGGCGCCGCGCTCGTCGTTGTCTTCATCTATTAAGGGCTGCTGATTCCGGAAATGTCTGTTGCGCGCAGACCCGGCGGTTGCTCTAGATCTATGCACCCCTTGTGTGCCGGCTGCTGTGGGACGAGGCCTGAGAGTGATGGCCGGGCTGTACGCTGCGCCGCCCCGTATCACACGGTGGTAATAGCATAGGACGGCTCCGTGTCACTCCGGGACCACGGCCACCGAAGCGTGGTCATGTGACGTCTGCTTCCACTTTCTGGAGGCGTCTTCTGTGACCGGTCGTCTCATTTCCCTCCCGTCCCCTCCGCATGTGGCGCTCGATGGAGGACGAGACGTGTCCGGAGTGCGGGAAGTTCTGTCCTCCGGTGACCGGACCTGTCCGATAACGTGGAACGTCTTCCTGCAACTGTACCACGGCCCCCCGTTATAACTGCAGGGACGCTCCGGAACAGAGGGGGTCCGCCGAATATCGAGCATAGGACGGGATCCAGGCACAATAATGCGGGGTCACAGCCGAAAACTATACAGGACAGGACGCAGGATTACAGGGTATATAATCCAGGACATGGCGGAGGATTACTGGGTATATAATCCTGGACATTACCTAGGATTACAGGGTATATAATCCAGGACAGGGCGCAGGAATACAGGGTATATAATCCAGGACATGGCGTAAGATTACAGGGTATATAATCCAGGACATGACGGAGGATTACAGGGTATATAATCCAGGACATGGCGTAAGATTACAGGGTATATAATCCAGGACATGGCGTAAGATTACAGGGTATATAATCCAGGACATGGCGTAGGATTACAGGGTATATAATCCAGGACATGGCGTAGGATTACAGGGTATATAATCCAGGACATGGCGTAGGATTACAGGGTATATAATCCAGGACATGGCGTAGGATTACAGGGTATATAATCCAGGACATGGCGTAGGATTACAGGGTATATAATCCAGGACATGGCGTAGGATTACAGGGTATATAATCCAGGACAAGGCAGAGGATTACAGGGTATATAATCCAGGATATGGTTTAGGATTACAGGGTATATAATCCAGTACATATGGTGTAGGATTACAGGGTATATAATACAGGATATGGCGTAGGATTACACGGTATATAATCCAGGACATGACGGAGGATTACAGGGTATATAATCCAGGATATGGGGTAGGATTACAGGGTATATAATCCAGGATATGGTTTAGGATTACAGGGTATATAATCCAGTACATATGGTGTAGCATTACAGGGTATATAATCCAGGACATGGCGGAGGATTACAGGGTATATAATCCAGGACATGGCGGAGGATTACAGGCTATATAATCCAGGACATTGCGGAGGATTACAGGGTATATAATCCAGGACATTGCGGAGGATTACAGGCTATATAATCCAGGACATTGCGGAGGATTACAGGGTATATAATCCAGGACAGGATGCAGGATTACACATTCTTCATTGCAGGGTCTTGGTGGTGGTCTTGGAGGACCTTTGTGTGGGTTGTTTGGGGTCTTCACACCTCCGGACTGGCTCTGAGCTGCAGATTATCTCCGGTGTCTTCCGGTCTTTTGGTGTCAGGATCTTGCTGCGTCTTATCTTCTGGTCTGAGTCATTCTTATCTCAGGACAAGCTCCATTAGTTCCAGACCCCCCCATTGTTGGTTTTGGCTTTTCTTCTGCTTTTTGCTACCTAAAATGGAAATGATGTGTAGAGTCTCCGAGTGTGAAACTGTCACTCATAAGCTGCGGGGTATGGATGGGCCATGAAGGGTTAGTGCAGGGCATTGATGGAATCGTATGGTGGACTCCTCTGACCCTGGAGTCCGGCTCGGGCCCGCTCCCACCCTATGGCCACCCTTCTCTCCACACTGCATCGGTTATCACAGCTGAAGGGTTAGTGCGGGGCATTGATGGAATCGTATGGTGGACTCTTCTGACCCTGGAGTCCGGCTCAGGGCCGCTCCCACCCTATGGCCGCCCTTCTCCCACCTGCTGCATCGGTTATCACAGCTGAAGGGTTAGTGCGGGGCATTGATGGAATCGTATGGTGGACTCTTCTGACCCTGGAGTCCGGCTCGGGCCCGCTCCCACCCTATGGCCGCCCTTCTCCCGCCTGCTGCATCGGTTATCACAGCTGAAGGGTTAGTGCGGGGCATTGGAATCGTATGGTGGACTCTTCTGACCCTGGAGTGCGGCTCGGGCCCGCTCCCACCCTATGGCCGCCCTTCTCCCACCTGCTGCATCGGTTATCACAGCTGAAGGGTTAGTGCGGGGCATTGATGGAATCGTATGGTGGACTCTTCTGACTCTGGAGTGCGGCTCGGAGCCGCTCCCACCCTATGGCCGCCCTTCTCCCGCCTGCTGCATCGGTTATCACAGCTGAAGGGTTAGTGCGGGGCATTGATGGAATCGTATGGTGGACTCTTCTGACTCTGGAGTGCGGCTCGGAGCCGCTCCCACCCTATGGCCGCCCTTCTCTCCACGCTGCGCTCCGTAGCTTTGTACCCGGGGGGAGTCTTCAGATTTCACTTATTTGCTCCCGGTTTTCTCCGCTAATGGAATCCGCCTGGTCTGAATTAAGTGATTTGTGTCGGGCGCTCTCACGTCAGCCGCTAATTCAGCTCGGATTATGTCAATTGGAAACTGGAGCAGAGACAGTCATGGAGGCCGCGTGTCTGCAGGAGCATCACCATTGTCTGATACTGTGGGAGAACTACAAGCCCCAGGCTGCACATACGCTGGGCGGTAATGCACGGCGTGGCCTCGGAGTCATCAAGAGCTTCGGGGAAGGAAGTGATCCCGGCGAAGTCATCCTGGTTTGTTTGTCTCTTTCCACCCACGCCCCGTGTCAGGGATTTAACCTCTTCCTACAGATGGGAGCGTCAGCCGAGACTCCTCCACCCAGAGCAATGGCTGCCACTGCAAGGAAGACCACGGAGTTCTGCGAAACGTGGGCACCGCAACCGAGCGCCGGACTGAAGCGAGCGCCGGACTGAAGCGAGCGCCAGGCTCCGCAACCGAGGTCCGGGCTGAACTGAGATCCGGGCTGAACCGAGGGCCAGGCTCCGCAACCGAGGGCCGGGCTGAACCGAGGGCCAGGCTCCGCAACCGAGGTCCGGGCTGAACTGAGATCCGGGCTGAACTGAGATCCGGGCTGAACTGAGATCCGGGCTGAACCGAGGGCCGGGCTGAACCGAGGGCCAGGCTCCGCAACCGAGGGCCGGGCTGAACCGAGGGCCAAGCTCCGCAACCGAGGGCCGGACTGAACTGAGGGCCAGGCTCCGCAACCGAGGGCCGGGCTGAACCGAGGGCCGAGCTGAACCGAGGGCCGGGCTGAACCGAGGGCCGGGCTGAACCGAGGGCCGGGCTGAACCGAGCGCCGAGCTGAACCGAGCGCCGGGTTGAAGCGAGGGCCAGGCTGAACCGAGCGCCGGACGCAACCAAGCGTCGGACTGAATCGAGCGCATCCTACTAGGGGCAGGTCCCCTCCATGGATGAAAGCAGTGACCCCTAAAAATATAACCTGGACACTGCGTGGGTGCTGCGCTGATTCCATTGGGATCTACCCTGCACCAGTGGTCGGGGGTCCTCAGCATTTCGGGGGCTCACCAGTCCTGTGTGTACAGCGATGGTTTAGGGCAGATCCTGCTCTAGATGACATGTTTGCTTTCCTCTGGCGCAGGTGTAACGCCCTCACTTCATAGATAGTGGCAGCGGTTCCGGCTCCGCGCTCTGCCCCACCTCTGCCCACAGACGCCTGTCACACATGAGTAGGTGTTTACTGAGTGATGTTCAGGCGCAGGGAAGCCCCGCGTGTGCGCAGCCAGCCGGGAAAACGGGGTCACTGCTGTCCGCTGCCATTACCTCCCCAATCTCTAAGCTGTGCTGTTCAGGCGATCATTGAGGCGCAGATGTGACCGGCGCAGACTGCGGTGTCTCCACCAATGCACCCCTGGTGAATTCTATAGGTGCTGCGTCCTCTCCAGGAAACGCTTCACCCCCTGCAAGTGCAGACAGCTCCCGATATCTCAGATGTAATATATATAATCAGCAAGTTCTCAGCCATAAGATTGCGGTCTACTGCATCTATTAGCGCCTCCTCTATAGGTCCCAGATTGACCAGCGATGGCTCAGGCTCCTCAGAGCTCAGATATCTGCTGCAGACATTCTCCACCCTCCCAACATACAAACGCTTGACTCATCTTAGCCTCCCAGGTTTCACCTTCCTTCTCCTCCTTCTCCTCCTCCCCCTCCTCCTCCTCCTCGCTCCTCTGGCCTTTTTCTCTTCTAGGCTCCTCTGGCCTTTTTCTCCTTCAGCCTCCTCTGGCCTTTTTCTCTTCTAGGCTCATCTGGCCTTTTTCTCCTTCAGCCTCCTCTGGCCTTCTTTTCCTCTGGGTTCTTCTGGCCTCCTCTGGCCTTTTCTCCTCTGGGCTCCTCTGGCCTTTTTCTCCTCCTCTGGCCTTTTTCTCCTCCTCTAGGTTCTTCTGGCCTTTTTCTCCTCCTCTGGGCTCCTCTGGCCTTTTTCTCCTCCTCTGGGCTCCTCTGGCCTTTTTCTCCTCCTCTGGGCTTCTCTGGCCTTTTTCTCCTCCTCTGGGCTCCTCTGGCCTTTTTCTCCTCCTCCTGGGCTTCTCTGGCCTTTTTCTCCTCCTCTGGGCTCCTCTGGCCTTTTTCTCCTCCTCTGGGCTTCTCTGGCCTTTTTCTCCTCCTCTGGGCTCCTCTGGCCTTTTTCTCCTCCTCTGGGCTTCTCTGGCCTTTTTCTCCTCCTCTGGGCTCCTCTGGCCTTTTTCTCCTCCTCCTGGGCTTCTCTGGCCTTTTTCTCCTCCTCTAGGCTCCTCTGGCCTTTTTCTCTTCTAGGCTCCTCTGGCCTTTTTCTCCTCCTCTAGGCTCCTCTGGCCTTTTTCTCCTCCTCTAGGCTCCTCTGGCCTTTTTCTCTTCTAGGCTCCTCTGGCCTTTTTCTCCTTCAGCCTCCTCTGGCCTTTTTCTCTTCTAGGCTCATCTGGCCTTTTTCTCCTTCAGCCTCCTCTGGCCTTCTTTTCCTCTGGGTTCTTCTGGCCTCCTCTGGCCTTTTCTCCTCTGGGCTCCTCTGGCCTTTTTCTCCTCCTCTGGCCTTTTTCTCCTCCTCTAGGCTCTTCTGGCCTTTTTCTCCTCCTCTGGCCTTTTTCTCCTCCTCTGGGCTCCTCTGGCCTTTTTCTCCTCCTCTGGGCTCCTCTGGCCTTTTTCTCCTCCTCTGGGCTTCTCTGGCCTTTTTCTCCTCCTCTGGGCTCCTCTGGCCTTTTTCTCCTCCTCCTGGGCTTCTCTGGCCTTTTTCTCCTCCTCTGGGCTCCTCTGGCCTTTTTCTCCTCCTCTGGGCTTCTCTGGCCTTTTTCTCCTCCTCTGGGCTCCTCTGGCCTTTTTCTCCTCCTCTGGGCTCCTCTGGCCTTTTTCTCCTCCTCTGGGCTTCTCTGGCCTTTTTCTCCTCCTCTGGGCTCCTCTGGCCTTTTTCTCCTCCTCCTGGGCTTCTCTGGCCTTTTTCTCCTCCTCTGGGGTCCTCTGGCCTTTTTCTCCTCCTCTGGGCTTCTCTGGCCTTTTTCTCCTCCTCTGGGCTTCTCTGGCCATTTTCTCATCTGGGCTCCTCTGGCCATTTTCTCCTCTGGGCTCCTCTGGCCATTTTCTCCTCTGGGCTCCTCTGGCCATTTTCTCCTCTGGGCTCCTCTGGCCATTTTCTCCTCTGGGCTCCTCTGGCCTTTTTCTCCTCTGGGCTCCTCTGGCCTTTTTCTCCTCTGGGCTCCTCTGGCCTTTTTCTCCTCTGGGCTCCTCTGGCCTTTTTCTCCTCTGGGCTCCTCTGGCCTTTTTCTCCTCCTCTAGGCTCCTCTGGCCTTTTTCTCCTCTGGGCTCCTCTGGCCTTTTTCTCCTCTGGGCTCCTCTGGCCTTTTTTCTCCTCTGGGCTCCTCTGGCCTTTTTTCTCCTCCGGGCTCCTCTGGCCTTTTTTCTCCTCCGGGCTCCTCTGGCCCTTTTCTCCTCTGGGCTCCTCTAGGCTCCTCTGGCCTTTTTCTCCTCCTCTAGGCTCCTCTGGCCTTCTCCTCCTCCTCTTCTTCTAGGCTCCTCTGGTCTTTTTCTCCTCTGGGCTCCTCTGGTCTTTTTCTCCTCTGGGCTCCTCTGGCCTTTTTTCTCCTCCGGGCTCCTCTGGCCCTTTTCTCCTCTGGGCTCCTCTAGGCTCCTCTGGCCTTTTTCTCCTCCTCTAGGCTCCTCTGGCCTTTTTCTCCTCCTCCTAGGCTCCTCTGGCCTTTTTCTCCTCCTCCTAGGCTCCTCTGGCCTTTTTCTCCTCCTCCTAGGCTCCTCTGGCCTTTTTCTCCTCCTCTAGGCTCCTCTGGCCTTTTTCTCCTCCTCCTAGGCTCCTCTGGCCTTTTTCTCCTCCTCCTAGGCTCCTCTGGCCTTTTTCTCCTCCTCTAGGCTCCTCTGGCCTTTTTCTCCTCCTCTAGGCTCCTCTGGCCTTTTTTATCCTCTGGGCTCCTCTGGCCTTTTTCTCCTCCTCTAGGCTCCTCTGGCCTTTTTTATCCTCTGGGCTCCTCTGGCCTTTTTTATCCTCTGGGCTCCTCTGGCCTTTTTCTCCTCTGGGCTCCTCTAGGCTCCTCTGGCCTTTTTCTCCTCCTCTAGGCTCCTCTGGCCTTTTTCTCCTCCTCCTAGGCTCCTCTGGCCTTTTTCTCCTCCTCCTAGGCTCCTCTGGCCTATTTCTCCTCCTCTAGGCTCCTCTGGCCTTTTTCTCCTCCTCTAGGCTCCTCTGGCCTTTTTTATCCTCTGGGCTCCTCTGGCCTTTTTTATCCTCTGGGCTCCTCTGGCCTTTTTCTCCTCTGGGCTCCTCTAGGCTCCTCTGGCCTTTTTCTCCTCCTCTAGGCTCCTCTGGCCTTTTTCTCCTCCTCTAGGCTCCTCTGGTCTTTTTTCTCCTCTGGGCTCCTCTGGCCTTTTTTATCCTCTGGGCTCCTCTGGCCTTTTTTATCCTCTGGGCTCCTCTGGCCTTTTTCTCCTCTGGGCTCCTCTAGGCTCCTCTGGCCTTTTTCTCCTCCTCTAGGCTCCTCTGGCCTTTTTCTCCTCCTCCTAGGCTCCTCTGGCCTTTTTCTCCTCCTCTAGGCTCCTCTGGCCTTCTCCTCCTCCTCTTCTTCTAGGCTCCTCTGGCCTCTCCTGGCCTTGGTGGTGTGCCTATAAAATATTCTGGCGACCTGTGTGCTTTTGACTGGTTTGTGTGATTAATCTTGCTCCTATCTGTGGATTAGAGGACCTCACGCAGCGCAGATTGATGGGATTGCAGTGTAGAGGAGAATCTGTGGATTTATTGATGACGCTGATGGTAAAAGCTGAGACACGGACCAGATACTGATGAGATGAGCATGAAACCGCTCATCCTGCTTTTTCGTACATGAAAAGTGGCTGATGTGTGAATGAGGCCCACTGCAGGAAGGTTGTACAACCCGCCAGACTTCGGACCCGATCCTTCACCCGCTGCTTTGTGGCGCACCGCCTTTGACGCCGGATGTCTTGGTACGGTTGGATTTTGGAGTTGCTCTGAAGGGGTTAACACGGATGGATCGGTCTCTTCGCCATCCGCTGTGTGATTACCCTTATTATTTAATAGCGAGGCGCGATCATTTGCCGTGAGACCACGCGGCGTACAAGCTCTCAGCCACCCAGGGACAAAAAAAATAGTGCGGCAGCCGTTAGAAGCGCCACCTCCCCGGAGCCCCTCGGGACGGCTTTTTACAGCTACCTGGGGCCGCTTTCAAAGGAGTGAGACTCATTCTTGAAAGGCTCGAAAAGAGCAAAGGCAGGCGGTAATGAGAGGCTGTGATCCGCCGCGTATCAAAGTGCCATGTTTTTTCTTTAAGTCTCTTTTCCCGTCAGCGACTCCCCGAGGTCTGATCCCCCCTTTCTATAGTGGGAATGGATCGCCCGCTGCTTAGATTGCATCTCATTCTCTATCATTTTGTGTCATTTAGACATCCGGATCAGTGGCGGGGGATCAGTGGCGGGAGGACAGCGCAGCGCGGACTGTTTGTGCTGCCTCTGATGTGTTATTTAATGGCTCTCGGCCTAGCTGGGGACCTGTACGAGAGGCTGGTGGGTAATAGCCTCCCCCCAGGGCCCATATCCCCCCGACACTGCCCTACATAACCGCCTAGGACACATCCGCTGCCGGATCGCCCCATTCTTTCTTTCCATTCACCTTTGGTGTAATTTGCTGCCGCCATTAGGTCTGGATACATTGACGATTTGTTTTTCCTGTTGCCTCCTTTATTAGCTTATTTAGGACATTGATCTAGTGCTGGTGATAAGAAGTGGGAGCGCATTAATGTAGAAAGTGCCGCCCCACGTAATATAAAGCGCACAGGCGGGATATGTGCTGCAATAATGCGGGAGAAGGACACAATGTGTCCACTAATCCAACAGTAGTCAGCGATGTTACATTCTGCACATGGCGGCTGCATACGGCAGTATACACCGTGTATATATCGCAGTATATACGGCGATATACTTTATATACAACGGTATACACTGTGCATATACGGCGGTATACATTATATATGGCGGTATACATTATATATGGCGGTATACACTATGTATATACGGCGGTATACATTATATATGGCTGTATACGCTGTGTATATATGGCGGTATACATTATATATGGCGGTATACACTGTGTATATACGGCAGCATATACTATGTATATATGGCGGTATACACTGTGTATATACGGCAGCATACACTATGTATATATGGCGGTATACACTGTGTATATACGTCAGCATACACTATGTATATACGCCGGTATACACTGTGTATATAGGGCAGCATACACTATGTATATATGGCGGTATACACTGTGTATATACGGCAGCATACACTATGTATATATGGCGGTATACACTGTGTATATAGGGCAGCATACACTATGTATATACGGCGGTATACACTGTGTATATAGGGCAGCATACACTATGTATATACGGCGGTATACACTGTGTATATAGGGCAGCATACACTATGTATATATGGCGGTATACACTGTGTATATAGGGCAGCATACACTATGTATATATGGCGGTATACACTGTGTATATAGGGCAGCATACACTATGTATATATGGCGGTATACACTGTGTATATACGGCAGCATACACTATGTATATATGGCGGTATACACTGTGTATATAGGGCAGCATACACTATGTATATACGGCGGTATACACTGTGTATATAGGGCAGCATACACTATGTATATACGGCGGTATACACTGTGTATATAGGGCAGCATACACTATGTATATACGGCGGTATACACTGTGTATATAGGGCAGCATACACTATGTATATATGGCGGTATACACTGTGTATATACGGCAGCATATACTATGTATATATGGCGGTATACACTGTGTATATACGGCAGCATACACTATGTATATATGGCGGTATACACTGTGTATATAGGGCAGCATACACTATGTATATACGGCGGTATACACTGTGTATATAGGGCAGCATACACTATGTATATATGGCGGTATACACTGTGTATATACGGCAGCATACACTATGTATATATGGCGGTATACACTGTGTATATAGGGCAGCATACACTATGTATATACGGCGGTATACACTGTGTATATAGGGCAGCATACACTATGTATATATGGCGGTATACACTGTGTATATACGGCAGCATACACTATGTATATATGGCGGTATACACTGTGTATATAGGGCAGCATACACTATGTATATATGGCGGTATACACTGTGTATATAGGGCAGCATACACTATGTATATATGGCGGTATACACTGTGTATATACGGCAGCATACACTATGTATATATGGCGGTATACACTGTGTATATAGGGCAGCATACACTATGTATATACGGCGGTATACACTGTGTATATAGGGCAGCATACACTATGTATATATGGCGGTATACACTGTGTATATAGGGCAGCATACACTATGTATATACGGCGGTATACACTGTGTATATAGGGCAGCATACACTATGTATATACGGCGGTATACACTGTGTATATAGGGCAGCATACACTATGTATATACGGCGGTATACACTGTAGGACAGTGCAGTAGTCCTGGTATCTAGGAGCCCCTGGACCGTGGAGGTTTCGGCTTGAATTATGGGACAGAAATGATGAAGAAGCAGAATAAGACGAGGAGTTGGGAGTTGTCGGAGAATCGGCAGATTTTCTATATTCTCAGCCGCAGCAAAACCAAAGCAACAACACTAATATTTGCTACTTGCTTCATCATTCCGAAAGGTGCGGGATCTTGTGGATCCATTGTCGCCTTTATTCTGAAAGGTCCGAGGTCTTGTGGATTCATTGTCGCCTTCATTTTGAAAGGTCCTAGATCTTGTGGATTCATTGTCGCCTTTATTCTGAAAGGTCCCGAATCATGTGGATCTATTGTCGCCTTTATTCTAAAAGGTCTGGGATCTTGTGGGTCCATTGTCGCCTCTATTCTGAATGGTTTGGGATCTTGTGGATCCATTGTCGCCTTCTGGGCTGTCAGGATCCAGATTCTGATTTTGAGATTCCCTGATTGGGTTCCAGACTCTGAACCGATTTTCTCCACTGTGATCCCTTGGACCCCATAGATCCCTTGTGTGATTGGTGCCGGGATCATCCGGAGCGAGGATTATAGGGCGATATGTGCAGTACATTACACTGTGCCGCAATGTGAGGCCGGCTGGATCTAAATCCGTATAATAATCCCCCTGCGAGACCCCCCGCGCCCCCCCCCCCCCCCCGCGCCCCTCCTCGCGCCCCCTGTGATCCTGAATATCTGGCAGCTTAGCAGTGGAGTGCTAATGGTCTGTCACACTGTATCCTCCGCTATCTCTGTAGTAATTAGTCTGGTGAAGGATCCCCCTCCTCCCTGTCCTATTCTCTATCCTTCCTACCCCCCACCCTCCAAGCCTTTTCTTCTGCTTGCTGGGAAAATCAGGCAGCGGTTGACACCGTTTCCAAGACAACGGAATTTGGGACTATTGAGAAGGTCTGAAGCTAATCCAGTGCCAGTGATCAGACAGAAGTGCCCGGGCTGTTAGCGCCCGCAAGGCGTCGCGGGGACATCAGAGGCGCGGGCGGCACGGTCCTGTGCAGTGGTGATCCGCGCCGGTGGTGCCGGATCCGAGGACTTTGCCATTATTCTCCGTACGGACAGAACGATACAATGTAGCAACATCTGTAACATTACAAAAATTACATTGGATGGTTTTGTTTTTTTGTTGTCTCCTGATTGTTGATGACATTTCCGTTGGTGACAACCGATCTCCGTGAGCGCGGCGGCGGCGGCCCGTGGGGCCCGGTCCAGCTCCATGTATGAACCAATTATCATCCGGACGCGGAATACCACTGATTGACAGACTGCGCTAAAGCCGGGCGGATGATTGACAGCTGCCGCCGGAGCATCTCCTGATGATGACGGGTCGGGGCTTCACACTGATTAGGAATAATATAACGTAATGAAGGCGATTTGTCACCGTGATTGATCAGCGGCTGCGAAGTATTAGGAAGGTGAAGTATCATCCCCCGACACCTCCCAGCCGTATAATCCCGTCCCATACAGCCAGAAGTGAGGAACCGGCTTCACTATCCCTGGTGGACAATCGGCTACTACAATCTATCCAGTCCTGTCTGCCAGGAAGAGCTGAAAGAGGAACGGTGTCTGCCAGGAAGAACTGAAAGAGGGACGGCATCTGCCAGGAAGAGCTGAAAGAGGGACGGCATCAGCCAGAAAGAGCTGAAAGAGGGACTGCGTCTGCCAGAAAGAGCTGAAAGAGGGACTGCGTCTGCCAGGAAGAGCTGAAAGAGGGACTGCGTCTGCCAGGAAGAGCTGAAAGAGGGACGGCGTCTGCCAGGAAGAGCTGAAAGAGGGACTGCGTCTGCCAGGAAGAGCTGAAAGAGGGACTGCGTCTGCCAGGAAGAGCTGAAAGAGGGACGGCGTCTGCCAGGAAGAGCTGAAAGAGGGACGGCGTCTGCCAGGAAGAGCCGAAAGGAGAACAGTTTCTGAGCTGAAAGAGGGACGGGCGGAGCATTTGACTCCTTAATATGGCTGGTGCGTGGATCTAGTGTCAGTGTCGGACTCAGGCCCACCAGTAACATTGACCCTGGGACCTCTATATAATACTGGCTCGTGTGTAAAATGCTGAGCTGCCTCCATTATATGTAGTGTATTTGCCAACTGCTTTTTGTGTTGGGGGGTAAGTGACTGCAGAGGGGCCCCCCGGGGGATTCCCCCGCTGTCCTGTGGGCCAGTCCCAGCATTGGCGGTAGTGATTGAGGGTCTCTATGACATATCAGAATGTAACGTGGCATAGATGACTGCTGCGCTCCGGTGTAGGGGGCCAGCACCCCGTGTGGCGCAGGACGCTCGCTCACGTCTCTCGCTGAAGCGCGGCATTATACTTAACATGCTAATCCCTGCCTGACCGGAGCGGCGTGTCGGGGGAGCGGCGTGTCGGGGGAGCGGCGTGTCGGGGGAGCGGCTTCCCGGCTTTACCATGCTAATATTATTTGGCATTTCAGCAGCTCTGTGCAGCGCAAATTGCATAAGGAGCCGCGGCGTCCCCGGGAGTCAGGAAAGTAATATCCTCATCTGATTTATGGATTAACTGTGAAGCCCTGAGAGGAGGGGACGGCTGCGGCGCGGGGGACGGCGACCTTGTCATTTAGCGCTGCCGTTGTTCGTGGCGTTATATAAGCCGCTGAATATTTATAAACCCGTGCTGCCTCTGAATCCGTGCGTCGGCTCGACCAGGTGACGGAGGCCATGATAGCTTGTATTTGTGCCAATGAGGCGCCAGTGACCCGCGGGAGCTCGGTGTCCCGTCATAGACTGGCGGCTCCCAATGACCCAGATAGGAGTCGCGTACGGAAAGCGAGAGGACGCGGTTATCACCGCCAACCAGTGCCATTAGGAATCCGCTGCGGATGGACAATCCCTTTAACTGGACATTGATGTAAACCTATAAACGATCGGCAGATCCACAAACGTGATCCACTGCGGAGCATTGCCACCGCTGATACATTGTTCCGAAGCCTCAGCTGTGAGACGCTCTAATGACGGGCGGCTGGGGACACATTTTTGCGTCTTTTCGGCCAGTTGATGGACCCCACTTCCAGGCAATGTGGCGCGGCACCTCCCGGGTGCAGATACGGTGGCAGCAGCGGCGGAGGTGAAAGGTCACACGGTGTCGCACGCTGGCGGCAAAACGGCTCCGCATGGCTCCGCGCCAAATCTGAAGCCATACAATCAATCTCTCGCCTCTCGCACAAAAAAGAAGGCTGACATCTGTGAGCGGCAGCTGGCAGCGAGATGCGGAGGAAAGGCGCCCGCTTCATCTTCCTTTTCTTCCTCCGCTCCGGAGCAGGTTGCACTGTCATTAATCGTATAATTAGGTAATTATCACTGTACTGCAGAAAAGACCCTAATTGCAGAGATGGCTTCTCGCTCCTTGTCTGCCAGGCTGGGGGGTGCAGGGGGTGCGCGCCGCGCCTGGATCTGGGACAGCGGTGCGTGCAGGGTGGTGCATTAAGTGACTGCGAGCAACCATCCAGCTGTTTCCCCTCCATCTAGTGAAGACCACCTGGATCCCGCGTCCCCTGCGGCCTCAACACTGGACCCTGGGCCCAAACCATGCAAGCAAATTACTGGGGGCAGACTGCCGTTCACCCCCAGTTATCTCCTACCCCCTCCCCTCCGGCTGATGGGGGCAGTCGCTCCGCCATGGCCCTCCGGCTGATGGGGGCAGTCGCTCCGCCAGGACCCTCCGGCTGATGGGGGCAGTCGCTCCGCCAGGTACCTCCGGCTGATGGGGGCAGTCGCTCCGCCAGGTACCTCTGGCTGATGGGGGCAGTCGCTCCGCCAGGTACCTCCGGCTGATGGGGCAGTCGCTCCGCCAGGTACCTCCGGCTGATGGGGGCAGTCGCTCCGCCAGGTACCTCCGGCTGATGGGGGCAGTCGCTCCGCCAGGTACCTCCGGCTGATGGGGGCAGTCGCTCCGCCAGGTACCTCCGGCTGATGGGGGCAGTCGCTCCGCCAGGTACCTCCGGCTGATGGGGGCAGTCGCTCCGCCAGGTACCTCCGGCTGATGGGGGCAGTCGCTCCGCCATGGCCCTCCGGCTGATGGGGGCAGTCGCTCCGCCAGGACCCTCCGGCTGATGGGGGCAGTCGCTCCGCCAGGTACCTCCGGCTGATGGGGGCAGTCGCTCCGCCAGGTACCTCCGGCTGATGGGGGCAGTCGCTCCGCCAGGTACCTCCGGCTGATGGGGGCAGTCGCTCCGCCAGGTACCTCCGGCTGATGGGGCAGTCGCTCCGCCAGGTACCTCCGGCTGATGGGGCAGTCGCTCCGCCAGGTACCTCCGGCTGATGGGGGCAGTCGCTCCGCCAGGTACCTCCGGCTGATGGGGGCAGTCGCTCCGCCAGGTACCTCCGGCTGATGGGGCAGTTGCTCCGCCATGGCCCTCCGGCTGATGGGGCAGTCGCTCCGCCAGGGCCCTCCGGCTAATAGGTTTCCACCGTTTCATGAAAGTAAGTTTTAGTATACTTTTTTTTTTTTTTTTACTTCCAGGAGATCTCTGCTTGCTGTGAGTGAATAACAGCTGAATTATAGCCCGCTGCATCATGTTGGAGGTGATGAATCGGAGTCATGGTGGGTGGCACTGATGCCCCTGGCACTCTCCAGGAGACTGCGGCTTCTCGCCCTCCTCTTGATGGTACAATCTGATCACCACCTCTACAGACAATGGCCTCTTGTCAGGGGCCGGATGCTGAACCCTGCGGGCTCCATGGCTCGGGGCCCATCCTGCTGGATGCACATTTTGCAGGCTTTGTGCATGGCCCATGTGCCAGATCCTCTGGGGTATTGACTATCAGGAATGATGATGCTGCACTGCAGGGGTTAAGTCGGGCCTCTGTGACTGTGCAGGGGTTAAGGTAGGCCTCTTTGGCTGTGAAGCTGCGGCACTGCATGGGTTAAGTCTGTCCTCTGTGGCTGTGGGGCTGCAGGGGTTAATTCCATCCTCTATGGCGCTGCGGGGGTTAAGTCCGTCCTCTGTGGCGCTGCGGGGGTTAAGTCCGTCCTCTGTGGCGCTGCGGGGGTTAAGTCCGTCCTCTGTGGCGCTGCGGGGGTTAAGTCCGTCCTCTGTGGCGCTGCGGGGGTTAAGTCCGTCCTCTGTGGCGCTGCGGGGGTTAAGTCCGTCCTCTGTGGCGCTGCGGGGGTTAAGTCCGTCCTCTGTGGCGCTGCGGGGGTTAAGTCCGTCCTCTGTGGCGCTGCGGGGGTTAAGTCCGTCCTCTGTGGCGCTGCGGGGGTTAAGTCCGTCCTCTGTGGCGCTGCGGGGGTTAAGTCCGTCCTCTGTGGCGCTGCGGGGGTTAAGTCCGTCCTCTGTGGCGCTGCGGGGGTTAAGTCCGTCCTCTGTGGCGCTGCGGGGGTTAAGTCCGTCCTCTGTGGCGCTGCGGGGGTTAAGTCCGTCCTCTGTGGCGCTGCGGGGGTTAAGTCCGTCCTCTGTGGCGCTGCGGGGGTTAAGTCCGTCCTCTGTGGCGCTGCGGGGGTTAAGTCCGTCCTCTGTGGCGCTGCGGGGGTTAAGTCCGTCCTCTGTGGCGCTGCGGGGGTTAAGTCCGTCCTCTGTGGCGCTGCGGGGGTTAAGTCCGTCCTCTGTGGCGCTGCGGGGGTTAAGTCCGTCCTCTGTGGCGCTGCGGGGGTTAAGTCCGTCCTCTGTGGCGCTGCGGGGGTTAAGTCCGTCCTCTGTGGCGCTGCGGGGGTTAAGTCCGTCCTCTGTGGCGCTGCGGGGGTTAAGTCCGTCCTCTGTGGCGCTGCGGGGGTTAAGTCCGTCCTCTGTGGCGCTGCGGGGGTTAAGTCCGTCCTCTGTGGCGCTGCGGGGGTTAAGTCCGTCCTCTGTGGCGCTGCGGGGGTTAAGTCCGTCCTCTGTGGCGCTGCGGGGGTTAAGTCCGTCCTCTGTGGCGCTGCGGGGGTTAAGTCCGTCCTCTGTGGCGCTGCGGGGGTTAAGTCCGTCCTCTGTGGCGCTGCGGGGGTTAAGTCCGTCCTCTGTGGCGCTGCGGGGGTTAAGTCCGTCCTCTGTGGCGCTGCGGGGGTTAAGTCCGTCCTCTGTGGCGCTGCGGGGGTTAAGTCCGTCCTCTGTGGCGCTGCGGGGGTTAAGTCCGTCCTCTGTGGCGCTGCGGGGGTTAAGTCCGTCCTCTGTGGCGCTGCGGGGGTTAAGTCCGTCCTCTGTGGCGCTGCGGGGGTTAAGTCCGTCCTCTGTGGCGCTGCGGGGGTTAAGTCCGTCCTCTGTGGCGCTGCGGGGGTTAAGTCCGTCCTCTGTGGCGCTGCGGGGGTTAAGTCCGTCCTCTGTGGCGCTGCGGGGGTTAAGTCCGTCCTCTGTGGCGCTGCGGGGGTTAAGTCCGTCCTCTGTGGCGCTGCGGGGGTTAAGTCCGTCCTCTGTGGCGCTGCGGGGGTTAAGTCCGTCCTCTGTGGCGCTGCGGGGTTTCGTCCGTCCTCTGTGGCGCTGCAGGGGTTACGTCCTCCGTGGCGCTGCAGGGGTTACCTCCATCCTCCGTGGCGCTGCAGGGGTTACGTCCTCCGTGGCGCTGCAGGGGTTACGTCCTCCGTGGCGCTGCAGGGGTTACGTCCTCCGTGGCGCTGCAGGGGTTACGTCCTCCGTGGCGCTGCAGGGGTTACGTCCTCCGTGGCGCTGCAGGGGTTACGTCCTCCGTGGCGCTGCAGGGGTTACGTCCTCCGTGGCGCTGCAGGGGTTACGTCCTCCGTGGCGCTGCAGAGGTTACGTCCTCCGTGGTGCTGCAGGGGTTACGTCCTCCGTGGCGCTGCAGGGGTTACGTCCGTCCTCTGTGGAGCTGCAGGGGTTACGTCCTCTGTGGAGCTGCAGGGGTTACCTCCGTCCTCCGTGGTGCTGCAGGGGTTACCTCCGTCCTCCGTGGTGCTGCAGGGGTTACCTCCGTCCTCCGTGGCGCTGCAGGGGTTACGTCCTCAGTGGCGCTGCAGGGGTTACCTCTGTCCTCTGTGGTGCTGCAGGGGTTACGTCCGTCCTCCGTGGCGCTGCAGGGGTTACCTCCGTCCTCCGTGGCGCTGCATGGGTTACGTCCTCCGTGGCGCTGCAGGGGTTACCTCCGTCCTCCGTGGCGCTGCAGGGGTTACGTCCTCCGTGGCGCTGCAGGGGTTACGTCCTCCGTGGCGCTGCAGGGGTTACGTCCTCCGTGGCGCTGCAGGGGTTACCTCCATCCTCCGTGGCGCTGCAGGGGTTACGTCCTCCGTGGCGCTGCAGGGGTTACGTCCGTCCTCCGTGGCGCTGCAGGGGTTACCTCCGTCCTCCGTGGCGCTGCAGGGGTTACCTCCGTCCTCCGTGGCGCTGCAGGGGTTACCTCTGTCCTCCGTGGCGCTGCAGGGGTTACCTCCGTCCTCCGTGGCGCTGCAGGGGTTACCTCCGTCCTCCGTGGCGCTGCAGGGGTTACGTCCTCCGTGGCGCTGCAGGGGTTACCTCTGTCCTCCGTGGCGCTGCAGGGGTTACGTCCGTCCTCCGTGGTGCTGCAGGGGTTACGTCCGTCCTCCGTGGCGCTGCATGGGTTACGTCCTCAGTGGCTGCGCGGCTGCTGGCGCCTGTGGCTTGATTTACAGCAGGAGATAATGGCGCACCGTCTGCTGGATTCCTGCGCTGAGGAGCGGCGGCCGCCAGGCACAGGAGTCACAGGCTGCATCTCCTGATGTGTGGGAACCGCTGGAGATGAGCAGGACCCCCACATCCTCAGCACAGGGGGTCCCGGCCCCATTACTGGGGCTGATTACACAATGCAGACATACCTCATTAATCACAGAGCGCGGCTGTCAGTGAATGGAACATTCGCAGGTTTCCATAGATTGGATCGGATTGATACAATTGTATCTGATGCAGACGATCCTGTGCGCTACGCGGCCGGACTGATACATTGTAGCAAACTCTCAGCAGTGGCGCGCCGTGTGCTGCAGATGTACCCGCCGTGCAGTCACCTGTCCCCGGCGGACGTTGCGGGGGCTGTGACGCTGCGCTCCGTCCTGTCAGTCTCCCGCGTCCCCTGCGGCGCAGACTTGGATTAATTAGCTCTTTGGATACCGTGACACGGGGGCAGGATCCGCGTGAACCTCCACCGGTGCAATATCACTCAGCCGCCAGGGGTCCGCGCTCCCCGGCCGCGCTGACGCTGACATTTGCAGAGCGTAAAAATTCAATTAATTCCAGGAGGCAGATTAAATAGGAGCGAATTTTAATAATTTGCAGTAAAGTCTGAAGATTACTAGAGGCGAAGGGAGTGAAATTACACGCGGATGACAGTGTTTTGGCACAGATAGGCAGGACGAAGACAATTAATCTAATTATTCCCGTTGCTGGGGAATATGGTGGGTGGTGGTGGCGCCTGTCACACCGATGCTTCAGAAATCTCTGCGTCCGGTGGAACCGAGCCCAAATGTGCGTCGGCTGTGGATGAAGATGGGGCCGAGGGGGCCCAACACAAACATCCGGCAATGTACATAGGCATCGGCTGTGGATGAAGATGGGGCGGAGGGGGCCCAACGCAAATATCCGGCAATATGCATCGGCTGTGGATGAAGATGGGGCGGAGGGGGCCCAACGCAAATATCCGGCAATATGCATCGGCTGTGGATGAAGATGGGGCGGAGGGGGCCCAACGCAAACATACAGCCCCAATGTGCACCGGCATCGGCTGTGAATGAAGATGGGGCAGAGGCGGCCCAGGGCAAACATCCGGCAATGTGCACCGGCATCGGCTGTGAATGAAGATGGGGCAGAGGCGGCCCAGGGCAAACATCCGGCAATGTGCACCGGCATCGGCTGTGAATGAAGATGGGGCAGAGGCGGCCCAGGGCAAACATCTGGCAATGTGCATCGGCTGTGAATGAAGATGGGGCAGAGGCGGCCCAGGGCAAACATCCGGCAATGTGCACCGGCATCGGCTGTGGATGAAGATGGGGAAGAGGGGCCCAACGCAAACATCTGGCAATGTGCACCGGCTGTGGATGAAGAAAGGGCAGAGGGGGCCCAACGCAAACATCCAGCCCCAATGTGCACCGGCATCGGCTGTGAATGAAGATGGGGCGGAGGTGGCCCAGGGTAAACATCCGGCAATGTGTACCGGCATTGGCTGTGGATGAAGATGGGGCAGAGGGGGCCCAACGCAAACATCCGGCAGTGTGCACCAGCATCGGCTGTGGATGAAGATGGGGGCCAAGGTAAAACATTCCGCAATGTGCACCGGCTGGAGATGAAGATGGGGCGGAGGCCCCTTGTCAGTTATTAATCCCCCATTGCTGAGATTTTGAGCCACTTCCCAATATTTTGAGGCGGGTCCAACACATCCGGGATGGGGCCTGTGGCCTCTGTCTATTGGTCTGGTGTCATTGGGCCTCATATATCCCGCTGCTCCTGTAGTCGTTCGTATACCGAGGGCGGATGGTCACTACCCTAGCTGTTTGTAACCAGGGCACAGGGGCTTGGTGGAACCTTTTCCTTACACATGGCTTTTTCCTGACGCTGGTATTCGCCCGCGGCTTTTTCCTGACGCCGGTGTTTGCCCGTGGCTTTTTCCTGTTGCTGGTGTTTGCCCGTGGCTTTTTCCTGACGCTGGTGTTCACCTGCGGCTTTTTCCTGACGCTGGTGTTCACCTGCAGCTTTTTCCTGACTCTGGTGTTTGCCCGCGGCTTTTTCCTGACGCTGGTGTTCGCCCGCGGCTTTTTCCTGGCGCTGGTGTTCGCCTGTGACTTTTTCCTGACTCTGGTGTTCGCCTGCGGCTTTTTCCTGACTCTGGTGTTCGCCCGCGGCTTTTTCCTGACGCTGGTGTTCGCCCGCGGCTTTTTCCTGGCGCTGGTGTTCGCCCGTGGCTTTTTGCTGGCGCTGGTGTTCGCCCGCGGCTTTTTCCTGACGCTGGTGTTCGCCCGCGGCTTTTTCCTGACTCTGGTGTTCGCCCGCTGCTTTTTCCTGGCACTGGTGTTTGCCCGCGGCTTTTTCCTGACTCTGGTGTTCGCCCGTGACTTTTTCCTGTCGCTGGTGTTCGCCCGCTGCTTTTTCCTGTCGCTGGTGTTCGCCCGCTGCTTTTTCCTGACTCTGGTGTTCGCCCGCTGCTTTTTCCTGACTCTGGTGTTCGCCCGCGGCTTTTTCCTGACTCTGGTGTTCGCCCGCTGCTTTTTCCTGGCACTGGTGTTTGCCCGCGGCTTTTTCCTGACTCTGGTGTTCGCCCGCGGCTTTTTCCTGACTCTGGTGTTTGCCCGCGGCTTTTTCCTGACTCTGGTGTTTGCCCGCGGCTTTTTCCTGACGCTGGTGTTTGCCCGCGGCTTTTTCCTGTCGCTGGTGTTCGCCCGTGGCTTTTTCCTGACTCTGGTGTTCGCCCGCGGCTTTTTCCTGACTCTGGTGTTCGCCCGCGGCTTTTTCCTGACTCTGGTGTTTGCCCGCGGCTTTTTCCTGACTCTGGTGTTTGCCCGCGGCTTTTTCCTGACGCTGGTGTTTGCCCGCGGCTTTTTCCTGTCGCTGGTGTTCGCCCGTGGCTTTTTCCTGACTCTGGTGTTTGCCCGCGGCTTTTTCCTGGCGCTGGTGTTCGCCCGCGGCTTTTTCCTGGCGCTGGTGTTCGCCCGCGGCTTTTTCCTGACGCTGGTGTTCGCCCGCGGCTTTTTCCTGACGCTGGTGTTCGCCCGCGGCTTTTTCCTGACGCTGGTGTTCGCCCGCGGCTTTTTCCTGGCGCTGGTGTTCGCCCGCGGCTTTTTCCTGGCGCTGGTGTTCGCCCGCGGCTTTTTCCTGGCGCTGGTGTTCGCCCGCTGCTTTTTCCTGACTCTGGTGTTTGCCCGCGGCTTTTTCCTGACTCTGGTGTTCGCCCGCGGCTTTTTCCTGACTCTGGTGTTTGCCCGCGGTTTTTTCCTGGCGCTGGTGTTCGCCCGCGGCTTTTTCCTGACTCTGGTGTTCGCCCGCGGCTTTTTCCTGACTCTGGTGTTCGCCCGCGGCTTTTTCCTGACTCTGGTGTTTGCCCGCGGCTTTTTCCTGACTCTGGTGTTCGCCCGCGGCTTTTTCCTGGCGCTGGTGTTCGCCCGCGGCTTTTTCCTGGCGCTGGTGTTCGCCCGCGGCTTTTTCCTGGCGCTGGTGTTCGCCCGCAGCTTTTTCCTGGCGCTGGTGTTCGCCCGCGGCTTTTTCCTGACTGTGTTCGCCCGCGGCTTTTTCCTGACTCTGGTGTTCGCCCGCGGCTTTTTCCTGACTCTGGTGTTCGCCCGCGGCTTTTTCCTGACTCTGGTGTTTGCCCGCGGCTTTTTCCTGACTCTGGTGTTCGCCCGCGGCTTTTTCCTGGCGCTGGTGTTCGCCCGCGGCTTTTTCCTGGCGCTGGTGTTCGCCCGCGGCTTTTTCCTGACGCTGGTGTTCGCCCGCGGCTTTTTCCTGACGCTGGTGTTCGCCCGCGGCTTTTTCCTGACTGTGTTCGCCCGCGGCTCGGCTGTTGGTTGCAGCGGTGTAGATCGGCGTGGGTTTAATGATGGATTGGGATCAGGGCTATTATTAGTGGGTCTGGTCTGTGCCGCCTCCAGCACCCTCCTCCCCGGAGGCCCGGCCGGCGGTGCGCTCTGCTCAGTCACTCCTAATTACCCTGATATCTTCAGGCCCATCGTTTTCCGCCTCATCTGGCGCTCTGTGGAGACCCCGTGGACTCAGCGGACGTGTCCTCTGCCCGGTCTCGCCAGCTGGGCGTCATCTGACCCGCACCGCCTCCTACCAGCTCCTGTCCTTTCTTGTGGCATGCAGGGTCGCCCATTGGGCACGGCAGCGGGGATCTGGCTGGCAGCGCCGGCATATGGTTGGCAGGCTGAAGGTTTGGCTGCAGCTGTAAATGTGGCTCTCGGTGCCAAGTATCCGGTGCCCTCTGCTCGGCATGTGGCTGCAGTTAACTCCTTCAGGGGAGGATTCTCTTGCCTGTGTAGTTGGTGAATGTGGGTGCGGGGCTGTGACTGGCACATTTTGGGCTAGTAAATGCCATGCATACCTGGATGTTGTAGTGCACACAGCCCTCGTGTATGATTGCCATGTTCTTGGCCGTGCTGATGGGGTTAAATGTTACCTGTGCCGGCCCGGTGCCCACAGATCCCTCCTGGCAGAGGCTCCGCCATTGCAGATGGGCAGATTGGCTTATTCCTGTAGCTGGTTAACCCCTGAAGCCCCGGCCCGGGTGGAGGGGGAGGCTGACAAGCTGCGAGCACTTTCCCGTGCCGGTCGTCAGACACCTGTCACTGCCCCGCAGGCACAACGTGGCCCGAGCTGCTGCAGAGCGACACGTCCCTGAGGACACGGGAGCCAAACACCTGCCGCGTCCTGACCCGCGCGTCCCCTGCGGCGGGCGCCTGATGTCATGTTCTGCGCTCGTCCCCTGATATGTGAAATATGTGGATCTGGTGGAAATATCGAGCGCTGCTGTATACGTGTCTGCGAATACCTGGGCCAGGTCACGGGAGCTTGCACTTTACTACTTTGCAGATTGTTACTCCTGATCAATATTGCACACATGAACTACAAGTCCCAGCATCCCATCACAGTCCTACAGCAGAAGTGACTGCGCCCCCAGGTCATATGATGGGGCGTAACTGGAAGCCCATGGGCCCCAATGCAGCAGCTCCAGCGGGGCCCCAAGTATTGCAAGTCTTTAATAGCATTGGTCTTTTCATATAGGCTAAAGGGACTTGGAGACCCCCAGGCTCCAGGTCCGGGTGTGATTACAGCCCCCATTATTACCCATTATGGCTACAGCCCGGGTCTCCTGGAGTAGGGGTCTCTGTACCCCACACCTCCTCCTAGAAGCTCCTGGTGAAGGGGTCTCCGCACCTCCTCCTAGAAGCTCCTGGAGTAGGGGTCTCCGCACCTCCTCCTAGAAGCTCCTGATGTAGGGGTCTCCGCACCTCCTCCTAGAAGCTCCTGATGTAGGGGTCTCCACACCCCGCACCACCTCCTAGAAGCTCCTGGAGTAGGGGTCTCCGCACCTCCTCCTAGAACCTCCTGATGTAGGGGTCTCTGTACCTCCTCCTAGAAGCTCCTGGTGTAGGGGTCTCCGCACCTCCTCCTAGAAGCTCCTGGTGAAGGGGTCTCCGCACCTCCTCCTAAAAGCTCTTGATGTAGGGGTCTCCGCACCTCCTCCTAGAAGCTCCTGGTGTAGGTGTCTCCGCACCTCCTCCTAGAAGCTCCTGGTGAAGGGGTCTCCGCACCTCCTCCTAAAAGCTCTTGATGTAGGGGTCTCCGCACCTCCTCCTAGAAGCTCCTGGTGTAGGGGTCTCCTCACCTCCTCCTAGAAGCTCCAGGTGAAGGGGTCTCCGCACCTCCTCCTAAAAGCTCCTGATGTGGGGGTCTCCGCACCTCCTCCTAGAAGCTCCTGATGTAGGGGTCTCCGCACCTCCTCCTAGAAGCTCCTGATGTAGGGGTCTCCGCACCTCCTCCTAGAAGCTCCTGATGTAGGGGTCTCCGCACTTCTTCCTAGAAGCTCCTGGTGAAGGGGTCTCCGCACCTCCTCCTAGAAGCTCCTGATGTAGGGGTCTCCGCACCTCCTCCTAGAATCTCCTGGACTTGGGGTCTCCGCACCTCCTCCTAGAAGCTCCTGATGTAGTAGGGGTCTCCGCACCTCCTCCTAGAAGCTCCTGATGTAGGGGTCTCCGCACCTCCTCCTAGAAGCTCCTGATGTAGGGGTCTCCGCACTTCTTCCTAGAAGCTCCTGGTGAAGGGGTCTCCGCACCTCCTCCTAGAAGCTCCTGATGTAGGGGTCTCCGCACCTCCTCCTAGAATCTCCTGGACTTGGGGTCTCCGCACCTCCTCCTAGAAGCTCCTGATGTAGGGGTCTCCGCACCTCCTCCTAGAAGCTCCTGATGTAGGGGTCTCCGCACCTCCTCCTAGAATCTCCTGGACTTGGGGTCTCCGCACCTCCTCCTAGAAGCTCCTGATGTAGGGGTCTCCGCACCTCCTCCTAGAAGCTCCTGATGTAGGGGTCTCCGCACCTCCTCCTAGAAGCTCCTGATGTAGGGGTCTCCGCACTTCTTCCTAGAAGCTCCTGGTGAAGGGGTCTCCGCACCTCCTCCTAGAAGCTCCTGATCGCAGTGGGTTCCTTGTCCCCTTCCTTCCGTCTGTGTATAACTCCTCGTCTGCGGAGACCCTCTTAACCCCGATCATAGCCCCCCGTGTCGGGAGGAATCCTGCTTTTGTGGACGTGACGTGCGGATTGTAGGCAGATGGCGGCCGTATCGGGAGGATGGAAATACAGGCACCAATCTTGCTATTTGCCAATGTTAATTTCGTATCCGGCAGTAAAGCCTCTTGTGCCAGCGGTGCCATCTGTGCCGCAGCCGTCAGGCTGATGGGGAACTGTGCGGTCATGCGGGGGTCCCAGCGTCTGTATCAGGCCTCCTTCTGTATCTGAGGGGCCCCTCACCGCCCCTCCCCCGTCATCTCTGCGGTCCACTTCTAAGGAAGAGGGCAGATTGTGCCGGCGCTCCACATTGCACAAGTTTCCTGTGTTGCAGTCGCCCGGCTGGAGGGGACCGCAAGCGTTTGTAGGGGGCACGTCCATGGCTGATGCTGCGCAGGACGCCAGCGTATAATTAGCTATTTCCACAGAACCTGAACGGTATATACTGTATGTCTGCACTGTATCGTATAGTGATCAGACCGACCATGGGGAGCGATGCCCCCGACCACGGGGAGCGATGCCCCCGACCACGGGGAGCGATGCCCCGATCACTGAGAGCGATGCCCCCGACCATGGGGAGCGATGCCCCGACCATGGGGAGCGATGCCCCCGACCATGGGGAGCGATGCCCCGACCATGGGGAGCGATTGCCCCGACCATGGGGAGCGATGCCCCCGACCATGGGGAGCGATGCCCCCGACCATGGGGAGCGATGCCCCGACCATGGGGAGCGATGCCCCCGATCACTGAGAGCGATACCCCCGATCAATGGGAGCGATGCCCCCGACCATGGGGAGCGATGCCCCGACCATGGGGAGCGATGCCCCCGATCACTGAGAGCCATGCCCCGATGCTAATCAGGCAATACAGAGCGTGTGTGTCCTCCAGCACTGGGCTCATTAGGTGGAGGTGACTGAGCGTGTGTGTCCTCCAGCACTCGGCTCATTAGGTGGAGGTGAATAAGCGTGTGTGTCCTCCAGCACTCGGCTCATTAGGTGGAGGTGGCTGAGCGTGTATGTCCTCCAGCACTCTGCTCATTAGGTGGAGGTGACTGAGCGTGTGTGTCCTCCAGCACTCATCTCAGTAGATGGAGGTGGCTGAGCGTGTGTGTCCTCCAGCACTCGGCTCATTAGGTGGAGGTAGCTGAGCGTGTGTGTCCTCCAGCACTCGGCTCATTAGGTGGAGGTGGCTGAGCGTGTGTCCT
>NC_134362.1:210191894-210248734 GCF_048569485.1 Anomaloglossus baeobatrachus
AGAGCCGGAGCCGGCAGCACAGGCAGCGTGAGAGCTGCGGAGGCTGGTAACTAAGGTAAATATCGGGTAACCACCTTGGTTACCCGATGTTTATCTTGGTTACAAGCTTACCTCAGCTGTCAGACGCCGGCTCCTGCTCCCTGCTCGCTTCATTTGTCGCTCTCTCGCTGTCACACACAGCGATCTGTGTGTCACAGCGGGAGAGCGGCTTTGAAGAAAACGAACCAGGGCTGTGTGTAACGAGCAGCGATCTCGCAGCAGGGGCCAGATCGCTGCTCAGTGTCACACACAGCGAGATCGCTAATGAGGTCACTGCTGCGTCACAAAAAGCGTGACTCAGCAGCGATCTCGGCAGCGAGCTCGCTGTGTGTGAAGCACCCCTTAGTGCTCAGGTTGCACCTGACCTTCGCGTGTGGCCCTTATCTCGCGGTTTATGGCGCCGTCCTCCTTGTGTTTCACTGTGTAATCTCTGGACGACCTTGGGGCTTTTCTCAGCAGGATCTGGACGTTCCGGTGAGGCAGGTGCTTTATGATGTTACTGGCGCCCGTGGTTTTGGAGAGTTGTTTTTTTTGTAGATTTTTTTTTCCCCTTGGGGTCTCCTCAGTATGCAGTGTAACCCCCGGGGTGCTGCTCTAGAATGTGGGGTCCCAATGCCTCGTTGTCCACTGCCGTCTCTGATGGGAGGTATCGGTCGGTGGCTATCCTGCCGCTCTTCCTGATGATGCTGCCTCTGATGGGAGGTATCGGTCGGTGGCTATCCTGCCGCTCTTCCTGATGATGCTGCCTCTGATGGGAGGTATCGGTCGGTGGCTATCCTGCCGCTCTTCCTGATGATGCTGCCTCTGATGGGAGGTATTGGTTGGTGGCTATCCTGCCGCTCTTCCTGATGATGCTGCCTCTGATGGGAGGTATCGGTCGGTGGCTATCCTGCCGCTCTTCCTGATGATGCTGCCTCTGATGGGAGGTATCGGTTGGTGGCTATCCTGCCGCTCTTCCTGGTGGTGCTGCCTCTGATGGGAGGTATCGGTTGGTGGCTATCCTGCCGCTCTTCCTGGTGGGGCTGCCTCTGATGGGAGGTATCGGTTGGTGGCTATGCTGCCGCTCTTCCTGATGATGCTGCCTCTGATGGGAGGTATCGGTTGGTGGCTATCCTGCTGCTCTTCCTGATGGTGCTGCCTCTGATGGGAGGTATCGGTTGGTGGCTATCCTGCTGCTCTTCCTGGTGGTGCGGCCTCTGATGGGAGGTATCGGTTGGTGGCTATCCTGCTGCTCTTCCTGGTGGTGCTGCCTCTGATGGGAGGTATTGGTTGGTGGCTATCCTGCTGCTCTTCCTGGTGCTGCTGCCTCTGATGGGAGGTATCGGTCGGTGGCTATCCTGCTGTTCTTCCTGATGATGCTGCCTCTGATGGGAGGTATCGGTTGGTGGCAATCCTGCTGTTCTTCCTGATGATGCTGCCTCTGATGGGAGGTATCGGTTGGTGGCTATCCTGCCGCTCTTCCTGATGGTGCTGCCTCTGATGGGAGGTATCGGTTGGTGGCTATCCTGCTGCTCTTCCTGGTGGTGCTGCCTCTGATGGGAGGTATCGGTTGGTGGCTATCCTGCTGCTCTTCCTGGTGATGCTGCCTCTGATGGGAGGTATCGGTTGGTGGCTATCCTGCCGCTCTTCCTGATGGTGCCGCCTCTGATGGGAGGTATCGGTTGGTGGCTATCCTGCTGCCCTTCCTGGTGGTGCTGCCTCTGATGGGAGGTATCGGTTGGTGGCTATCCTGCTGCTCTTCCTGATGATGCTGCCTCTGATGGGAGGTATCGGTTGGTGGCTATCCTGCCGCTCTTCCTGATGGTGCCGCCTCTGATGGGAGGTATCGGTTGGTGGCTATCCTGCTGCCCTTCCTGGTGGTGCTGCCTCTGATGGGAGGTATCAGTTGGTGGCTATCCTGCAGCTCTTCCTGATGGTGCCGCCTCCACGGGGGGACGCGTAGTGCGGGGGGACGCGTAGTGCGGGGGGGGACGCGTGGTGCGGGGGGGACGCGTGGTGCGTGGGGACGCGTGGTGCGGGGGGGACGCGTGGTGCGGGGGGGACGCGTGGTGCGAGGGGGACGTGTAGTGCGGGGGGGACGCGTAGTGCGGGGGGGACGCGTGGTGCGGGGGGGACGCGTGGTGCGGGGGGGGGACGTGTGGTGCGAGGGGGACGCGTGGTGCGGGGGGACGCGTGGTGCGGGGGGGACGCGTGGTGCGGGGGGGACGTGTGGTGCGAGGGGGACGCGTGGTGCGGGGGGGGACGCGTGGTGCGAGGGGGACGTGTAGTGCGGGGGGACGCGTAGTGCGGGGGGAAGCGTGGTGCGGGGGGGACGCGTGGTGCGGGGGGGACGTGTAGTGCGGGGGGACGCGTGGTGCGAGGGGGACGCGTGGTGCGGGGGGGACGTAGCGCGCTCCTGCAGGGGAGTCTATAGTCCTCACTAGTTTTGCAGCCGGGGGGGGGACATAAGACCGGGGATTTCTCACCAATAATTGCCGCGTGTGATTGTCCTCCCCGAGACCCGGAACACTTTGTGCTCGGCCCAGTGGAAATAACGCGTTAATGGTCTCTCCGTCTGCGCGTCGTCGTCGTAGTGATGAGTAAATGGCCGCCGGTTACATTAGACCGTCGTACTCCATCTCTTCTGGGATCCAGCATTTTATCTGCCGGTATATGCGGTACTATAGGATTTCCATTAGTGGCTCGTGTGCGCCGGAGGTCTGGAACGACGTGCCGGGACAGAATGGCGTCCTGCTTTGTACATTGCAGCTGGTTTCTGCACCGCTGGCACTCGCAGAGTTAATACAGAAAACAAGACCCCTGTGTGCAGTCGCCCGCCGCCCCATCTTCCACATCAACAGCTCCTGCCGCACTCGCATCCTGTGCACGACCTTCCCCCGTGTGATTATGGAGGCCATTATTGCCGTGTTGCCTGGAGCAGCTGAACCCCGGCTGACCCCGAACCAGTGTAATAACTGCGCCGCTCCGTGTCTCTGCTTCGTGGTGCGCTGTGATCTCTCCGCTTCAGTCTCCTGTCTGATATCCGCGGTGTCTCTCCGGTTCAGTCTCCTGTCTGATATCCGCGGTGTCTCTCCGCTTCAGTCTCCTGTCTGATATCCGCAGTGTCTCTCCGCTTCGGTCTCCTGTCTGATATCCGCGGTGTCTCTTCGGTTCAGTCTCCTGTCTGATATCCTCGGTGTCTCTCCGGTTCAGTCTCCTGTCTGATATCCGCGGTGTCTCTCCGGTTCAGCCTCCTGTCTGATATCCGCGGTGTCTCTCCGCTTCGGTCTCCTGTCTGATATCCGCGGTGTCTCTCTGCTTCAGTCTCCTGTCTGATATCCGCGGTGTCTCTCCAGTTCAGTCTCCTGTCTGATATCCGCGGTGTCTCTCCGGTTCAGTCTCCTGTCTGATATCCGCGGTGTCTCTTCGGTTCAGTCTCCTGTCTGATATCCTCGGTGTCTCTCCGCTTCGGTCTCCTGTCTGATATCCGCGGTGTCTCTCCGGTTCAGTCTCCTGTCTGATATCCTCGGTGTCTCTCCGCTTCAGTCTCCTGTCTGATATCCGCGGTATCTCTCCAGTTCAGTCTCCTGTCTGATATCCGCGGTGTCTCTCCGGTTCAGTCTCCTGTCTGATATCCTCGGTGTCTCTCCGCTTCAGTCTCCTGTCTGATATCCGCGGTATCTCTCCAGTTCAGTCTCCTGTCTGATATCCGCGGTGTCTCTCCGGTTCAGTCTCCTGTCTGATATCCTCGGTGTCTCTCCGGTTCAGTCTCCTGTCTGATATCCGCGGTGTCTCTCTGCTTAAGTCTCCTGTCTGATATCCGCGGTGTCTCTCCGCTTCAGTCTCCTGTCTGATATCCGCGGTGTCTCTCCGCTTCAGTCTCCTGTCTGATATCCGCGGTGTCTCTCCGCTTCAGTCTCCTGTCTGATATCCGCGGTGTCTCTCCGCTTCAGTCTCCTGTCTGATGTCCGCGGTGTCTCTCCGCTTCAGTCTCCTGTCTGATATCCGCGGTATCTCTCCGCTTCAGTCTCCTGTCTGATATCCGCGGTATCTCTCCGCTTCAGTCTCCTGTCTGATATCTGCGGTGTCTCTCCGGTTCAGCCTCCTGTCTGATATCCGCGGTGTCTCTCCAGTTCAGTCTCCTGTCTGATATCCGCGGTGTCTCTCCGGTTCAGTCTCCTGTCTGATATCCGCGGTGTCTCTTCGGTTCAGTCTCCTGTCTGATATCCGCGGTGTCTCTCCGCTTCAGTCTCCTGTCTGATATCCGCGGTGTCTCTCCGCTTCAGTCTCCTGTCTGATATCCGCGGTGTCTCTCCGCTTCAGTCTCCTGTCTGATGTCCGCGGTGTCTCTCCGCTTCAGTCTCCTGTCTGATATCCGCGGTATCTCTCCGCTTCAGTCTCCTGTCTGATATCCGCGGTATCTCTCCGCTTCAGTCTCCTGTCTGATATCCGCGGTGTCTCTCCGGTTCAGTCTCCTGTCTGATATCCGCGGTGTCTCTCCGCTTCAGTCTCCTGTCTGATATCCGCGGTGTCTCTTCGGTTCAGTCTCCTGTCTGATATCCGCGGTGTCTCTCCGGTTCAGTCTCCTGTCTGATATCCGCGGTGTCTCTCCGCTTCAGTCTCCTGTCTGATATCCGCGGTGTCTCTCCGGTTCAGTCTCCTGTCTGATATCCGCGGTGTCTCTCCGCTTCAGTCTCCTGTCTGATATCCGCGGTGTCTCTCCGCTTCAGTCTCCTGTCTGATATCCGCGGTGTCTCTCCGCTTCAGTCTCCTGTCTGATATCCGCAGTGTCTCTCCGCTTCGGTCTCCTGTCTGATATCCGCGGTGTCTCTTCGGTTCAGTCTCCTGTCTGATATCCGCGGTGTCTCTCCGGTTCAGTCTCCTGTCTGATAGCCGCGGTGTCTCTCTGCTTCAGTCTCCTGTCTGATATCCTCGGTGTCTCTCCGGTTCGGTCTCCTGTCTGATATCCGCGGTGTCTCTCCGGTTCAGTCTCCTGTCTGATATCCGCGGTGTCTCTCCGCTTCGGTCTCCTGTCTGATATCCGCGGTGTCTCTCCGGTTCAGTCTCCTGTCTGATATCCGCGGTGTCTCTCCGGTTCAGTCTCCTGTCTGATAATCCGCGGTGTCTCTCCGGTTCAGCCTCCTGTCTGATATCCGCGGTGTCTCTCCAGTTCAGTCTCCTGTCTGATATCCGCGGTGTCTCTCCGGTTCAGTCTCCTGTCTGATATCCGCGGTGTCTCTCCGCTTCAGTCTCCTGTCTGATATCCGCGGTGTCTCTCCGGTTCAGCCTCCTGTCTGATATCCGCGGTGTCTCTCCAGTTCAGTCTCCTGTCTGATATCCGCGGTGTCTCTCCGGTTCAGTCTCCTGTCTGATATCCGCGGTGTCTCTTCGGTTCAGTCTCCTGTCTGATATCCGCGGTGTCTCTCCGCTTCGGTCTCCTGTCTGATATCCGCGGTGTCTCTCCGGTTCAGTCTCCTGTCTGATATCCTCGGTGTCTCTCCGCTTCAGTCTCCTGTCTGATATCCGCGGTATCTCTCCAGTTCAGTCTCCTGTCTGATATCCGCGGTGTCTCTCCGGTTCAGTCTCCTGTCTGATATCCTCGGTGTCTCTCCGCTTCAGTCTCCTGTCTGATATCCGCGTATCTCTCCAGTTCAGTCTCCTGTCTGATATCCGCGGTGTCTCTCCGGTTCAGTCTCCTGTCTGATATCCTCGGTGTCTCTCCGGTTCAGTCTCCTGTCTGATATCCGCGGTGTCTCTCTGCTTCAGTCTCCTGTCTGATATCCGCGGTGTCTCTCCGCTTCAGTCCTCCTGTCTGATATCCGCGGTGTCTCTCCGCTTCAGTCTCCTGTCTGATATCCGCGGTGTCTCTCCGCTTCAGTCTCCTGTCTGATATCCGCGGTGTCTCTCCGCTTCAGTCTCCTGTCTGATGTCCGCGGTGTCTCTCCGCTTCAGTCTCCTGTCTGATATCCGCGGTATCTCTCCGCTTCAGTCTCCTGTCTGATATCCGCGGTATCTCTCCGCTTCAGTCTCCTGTCTGATATCTGCGGTGTCTCTCCGGTTCAGTCTCCTGTCTGATATCCGCGGTGTCTCTCCGCTTCAGTCTCCTGTCTGATATCCGCGGTGTCTCTTCGGTTCAGTCTCCTGTCTGATATCCGCGGTGTCTCTCCGGTTCAGTCTCCTGTCTGATATCCGCGGTGTCTCTCTGCTTCAGTCTCCTGTCTGATATCCTCGGTGTCTCTCCGGTTCGGTCTCCTGTCTGATATCCGCGGTGTCTCTCCGGTTCAGTCTCCTGTCTGATATCCGCGGTGTCTCTCCGGTTCAGTCTCCTGTCTGATATCCGCGTGTCTCTCCGCTTCAGTCTCCTGTCTGATATCCGCGGTGTCTCTCCGCTTCAGTCTCCTGTCTGATATCCGCGGTGTCTCTCCGCTTCGGTCTCCTGTCTGATATCCGCGGTGTCTCTCCGCTTCGGTCTCCTGTCTGATATCCGCGGTGTCTCTCCGCTTCGGTCTCCTGTCTGATATCCGCGGTGTCTCTCCGCTTCGGTCTCCTGTCTGATATCCGCGGTGTCTCTCCGGTTCAGTCTCCTGTCTGATATCCGCGGTGTCTCTCCGCTTCAGTCTCCTGTCTGATATCCGCGGTGTCTCTTCGCTTCAGTCTCCTGTCTGATATCCGCGGTGTTTGCTCAGGTCCCGATCACCTGCTCCCGGCCTTTGCTGCACTGACCTTGCCCCCGCCTTTGCTGCACTGACCTCGCCCCCGGCCTCTGCTGCACTGACCTCGCCCCCGGCCTTTGCTGCACTGACCTCGCCCCCGGCCTTTGCTGCACTGACCTCGCCCCCGGCCTTTGCTGCACTGACCTCGCCCCCGGCCTTTGCTGCACTGACCCTCGCCCCCGGCCTTTGCTGCACTGACCTCGCCCCCGGACTTTGCTGCACTGACCTCGCCCCCGGCCTTTGCTGCACTGACCTCGCCCCCGGCCTTTGCTGCACTGACCTCGCCCCCGGCCTTTGCTGCACTGACCTCGCCCCCGGCCTTTGCTGCACTGACCTCGCCCCCGGCCTTTGCTGCACTGACCTCGCCCCCGGCCTTTGCTGCACTGACCTCGCCCCCCGGCCTTTGCTGCACTGACCTCGCCCCCGGCCCTTTGCTGCACTGACCTCGCCCCCGGCCTTTGCTGCACTGACCTCGCACCCGGCCTTTGCTGCACTGACCTCGCCCCCGGCCTTTGCTGCACTGACCTCGCCCCCGGCCTTTGCTGCACTGACCTCGCCCCCCGGCCTTTGTTGCACTGACCTCGCCCCCGGCCTTTGCTGCACTGACCTCGTCCCCGGCCTTTGCTGCACTGAAGTCGCCCCCGGCCTTTGCTGCACTGACCTCGCCCCCGGCCTTTGCTGCACTGACCTCGCCCCCGGCCTTTGCTGCACTGACCTCGCCCCCGGCCTTTGTTGCACTGACCTCGCCCCCGGCCTTTGTTGCACTGACCTCGCCCCCGGCCTTTGTTGCACTGACCTCGCCCCCGCCCTTTGTTGCACTGACCTCGCCCGCGGCCTTTGTTGCACTGACCTCGCCCCCGCCCTTTGTTGCACTGACCTCGCCCCCGGCCTTTGCTGCACTGACCTCGCCCCCGGCCTTTGTTGCACTGACCTCGCGCCCCGGCTTTTGTTGCACTGACCTCGGCTCCCCTCCGCTCTGTGCCGGCACCGGGCTTCTGCCAATATGTAATCTCCAATTTTCCTCACTTGCATCCAGCTCATTAGCATAATCCACATAATCACCCTGGCTTTAATTGCCCACTACTCTGCGGAAAGATCATGTGGTTAAGTGGTAAATCATAATTAGATAAATAATTGGTTTGGCCACGGCAAGCTGCCGCGTTCTGCGCTCCATCTGCCGGCAGGTTCCCCTCCCCCTTTTTTTTTTTCTTTCTTCGGAACCTTTGCCTTTAAGAGATCAAGTGGTCACGGAGCGATTACCGGCCGTTTACTGCACAAAGCAATTAAGCCACTCACACGGAAATCCAATTTCCTGGAGCGTAAGCAAACAGCGGAGAATGCGGGAATTCAGAGGCCGTGTCACCGGCGCGCAGCGCGATCCGCCATTCACCGCTTCATGGGAATGCAGAGACTCTGCGGGGTCTTCTGTAAGGGGCAGCGGATAAAGGACAGGGTCTATCTGCTCCTCCCCGGAAGACTGCGCTGTATGGAGTTTGAGGCCCCCCGTATATTAGTCCTGGTGGAGCGCGGCTAATCACCTCCCGATCTCCTGCAGGATCTGCCGGGATCCGTCCTCTGTGATCCTCCTGGGCCGTACACAGTAGGTGATCTACCCTGGTCCTGATTGATGGTGACGGTCACACACACGTCCTCTGCACACGGGGCCTTTATCCTCCCGCGTCCAGCATTAATGTGCTAGTCCGGGCCCCGCAGCGGATGTAAATATGGGCTATCTGTGAGAGGATCAGTCCGGGCCATGAGCTGACAGCAGGTGACGGAGGCTCGTGCGACTGACAGCTGGCGTCAGTTCTCCTCCGGTCTATGACTCCGCTCTGTACACAGAGATGTGACTGATAACAATAGAGAGAGGTGACGGCGCGGCCGCAGGTCGTACTCTGCCCTCCGCACCGCGCACCTGTCTGCTCCGCACCTGTGCAAATAACACAATGCCAAGTACAGACCGGTCCCATCCTCTGCAAACGGAGGTTACCCGGAGAACAGACCGGTCCCATCCTCCTAAACGGAGGTTACCCGGAGAACAGACCGGTCCCATCCTCCTAAACAGAGGTTACCCGGAGTACAGACCGGTCCCATCCTCTGCAAACGGAGGTTACCCGGAGAATAGACCGGTCCCATCCTCCTAAACGGAGGTTACCCGGAGTACAGACCGGTCCCATCCTCCTAAACGGAGGTTACCCGGAGTACAGACCGGTCCCATCCTCTGCAAACGGAGGTTACCTGGAGAACAGATCGGCCCCATCCTCCTAAACGGAGGTTACCCGGAGTACAGACCAGTCCCATCCTCCTAAACGGAGGTTACCCGGAGAACAGACCAGTCCCATCCTCCTAAACGGAGGTTACCCGGAGTACAGACCGGTCCCATCCTCCTAAACAGAGGTTACCCGGAGAACAGACCAGTCCCATCCTCTGCAAATGGAGACTACCCCGAGAACAGACCGGTCCCATCCTCCTAAACGGAGGTTACCCGGAGTACAGACCGGTCCCATCCTCCTAAACAGAGGTTACCCGGAGAACAGACAGGTCCCATCCTCTGCAAACGGAGACTACCCGGAGAACAGACCGGTCCCATCCTCCTAAACAGTGGTTACCCGGAGTACAGACCGGTCCCATCCTCTGCAAATGGAGGTTACCCGGAGAACAGACCGGTCCCATCCTCTGCAAACGGAGACTACCCGGAAAACAGGCTGAAGCCTCCACAGCCCCAAATACAGACCAATCCCATCCTCAACGCCCCGTCATTATCCCGAGTACAGACCAGTCCCATTGTCTACAACCAGTCATTGGCCCAACTGAGGGATAACGCTGCAGGCACTCTCATCCCCAGGACTGAGGGATAACGCTGCAGGCACTCTCAACCTTAGGACTGAGGGATAACGCTGCAGGCACTCTCATCCACAGGACTGAGGGATAACGCTGCAGGCACTCTCATCCCCAGGACTGAGGGGTAACGCTGCAGGCACTCTCATCCCCAGGACTGAGGGATAACGCTGCAGGCACTCTCAACCTTAGGACTGAGGGATAACGCTGCAGGCACTCTCATCCACAGGACTGAGGGATAACGCTGCAGGCACTCTCATCCCCAGGACTGAGGGATAACGCTGCAGGCACTCTCATCCCCAGGACTGAGGGATAACGCTGCAGGCACTCTCATCCCCAGGACTGAGGGATAACGCTGCAGGCACTCTCATCCACAGGACTGAGGGATAACGCTGCAGGCACTCTCATCCCCAGGACTGAGGGATAACGCTGCAGGCACTCTCATCCCCAGGACTGAGGGATAACGCTGCAGGCACTCTCATCCCCAGGACTGAGGGATAACGCTGCAGGCACTCTCATCCACAGGACTGAGGGATAACGCTACAGGCACTCTCATCCCCAGGACTGAGGGATAACGCTGCAGGCACTCTCATCCCCAGGACTGAGGGATAACGCTACAGGCACTCTCATCCACAGGACTGAGGGATAACGCTACAGGCACTCTCATCCACAGGACTGAGGGATAACGCTGCAGGCACTCTCATCCACAGGACTGAGGGATAACGCTGCAGGCACTCTCATCCCCAGGACTGAGGGATAACGCTGCAGGCACTCTCATCCACAGGACTGAGGGATAATGCTGCAGGCACTCTCATCCCCAGGACTGAGGGATAACGCTGCAGGCACTCTCATCCCCAGGACTGAGGGATAACGCTGCAGGCACTCTCATCCACAGGACTGAGGGATAATGCTGCAGGCACTCTCATCCCCAGGACTGAGGGATAATGCTGCAGGCACTCTCATCCCCAGGACTGAGGGATAACGCTGCAGGCACTCTCATCCCCAGGACTGAGGGATAACGCTGCAGGCACTCTCATCCACAGGACTGAGGGATAACGCTACAGGCACTCTCATCCCCAGGACTGAGGGATAACGCTGCAGGCACTCTCAACCTTAGGACTGAGGGATAACGCTGCAGGCACTCTCAACCTTAGGACTGAGGGATAACGCTGCAGGCACTCTCATCCACAGGACTGAGGGATAACGCTGCAGGCACTCTCATCCCCAGGACTGAGGGATAATGCTGCAGGCACTCTCATCCACAGGACTGAGGGATAACGCTACAGGCACTCTCATCCCCAGGACTGAGGGATAACGCTGCAGGCACTCTCAACCTTAGGACTGAGGGATAACGCTGCAGGCACTCTCAACCTTAGGACTGAGGGATAACGCTGCAGGCACTCTCATCCCCAGGACTGAGGGATAACGTTGCAGGCACTCTCATCCCCAGGACTGAGGGATAACGCTGCAGGCACTCTCATCCACAGGACTGAGGGATAACGCTGCAGGCACTCTCAACCTTAGGACTGAGGGATAACGCTGCAGGCACTCTCATCCCCAGGACTGAGGGATAACGCTGCAGGCACTCTCATCCCCGGGACTGAGGGATAACGCTGCAGGCACTCTCAACCTTAGGACTGAGGGATAACGCTGCAGGCACTCTCATCCCCGGGACTGAGGGATAACGCTGCAGGCACTCTCATCCCCAGGACTGAGGGATAACGCTGCAGGCACTCTCAACCTTAGGACTGAGGGATAACGCTGCAGGCACTCTCATCCCCGGGACTGAGGGATAACGCTGCAGGCACTCTCAACCTTAGGACTGAGGGATAACGCTGCAGGCACTCTCATCCCCAGGACTGAGGGATAACGCTGCAGGCACTCTCATCCCCAGGACTGAGGGATAACGCTGCAGGCACTCTCATCCCCAGGAATGAGGGATAACGCTGCAGGCACTCTCATCCCCAGGACTGAGGGATAACGCTGCAGGCACTCTCATCCCCAGGACTGAGGGATAACGCTGCAGGCACTCTCATCCCCAGGACTGAGGGATAACGCTGCAGGCACTCTCATCCCCAGGACTGAGGGATAACGCTGCAGGCACTCTCATCCCCAGGACTGAGGGATAACGTTGAAGGCACTCTCATCCCCAGGACTGAGGGATAACGCTGCAGGCACTCTCATCCCCAGGACTGAGGGATAACGCTGCAGGCACTCTCATCCCAAGGACTGAGGGATAACGCTGCAGGCACTCTCATCCCCAGGACTGAGGGATAACGCTGCAGGCACTCTCATCCCCAGGACTGAGGGGTAACGCTGCAGGCACTCTCATCCCCAGGACTGAGGGATAACGCTGCAGGCACTCTCATCCCCAGGACTGAGGGATAACGCTGCAGGCACTCTCATCCCCAGGACTGAGGGATAACGCTGCAGGCACTCTCATCCCCAGGACTGAGGGATAACGCTGCAGGCACTCTCATCCCCAGGACTGAGGGATAACGCTGCAGGCACTCTCATCCCCAGGACTGAGGGATAACGTTGAAGGCACTCTCATCCCCAGGACTGAGGGGTAACGCTGCAGGCACTCTCATCCCCAGGACTGAGGGATAACGCTGCAGGCACTCTCATCCCCAGGACTGAGGGATAACGCTGCAGGCACTCTCATCCCCAGGACTGAGGGATAACGCTGCAGGCACTCTCATCCCCAGGACTGAGGGGTAACGCTGCAGGCACTCTCATCCCCAGGACTGAGGGATAACGCTGCAGGCACTCTCATCCCCAGGACTGAGGGATAACGCTGCAGGCACTCTCATCCCCAGGACTGAGGGATAACGCTGCAGGCACTCTCATCCCCAGGACTGAGGGATAACGCTGCAGGCACTCTCATCCCCAGGACTGAGGGATAACGCTGCAGGCACTCTCATCCCAAGGACTGAGGGATAACGCTGCAGGCACTCTCATCCCCAGGACTGAGGGGTAACGCTGCAGGCACTCTCATCCCCAGGACTGAGGGATAACGCTGCAGGCACTCTCATCCCCAGGACTGAGGGATAACGCTGCAGGCACTCTCATCCCCAGGACTGAGGGATAACGCTGCAGGCACTCTCATCCCCAGGACTGAGGGATAACGCTGCAGGCACTCTCATCCCCAGGACTGAGGGATAACGCTGCAGGCACTCTCATCCCCAGGACTGAGGGATAACGCTGCAGGCACTCTCATCCCAAGGACTGAGGGATAACGCTGCAGGCACTCTCATCCCCAGGACTGAGGGGTAACGCTGCAGGCACTCTCATCCCCAGGACTGAGGGATAACGCTGCAGGCACTCTCATCCCCAGGACTGAGGGATAACGCTGCAGGCACTCTCATCCCCAGGACTGAGGGATAACGCTGCAGGCACTCTCATCCCCAGGACTGAGGGATAACGCTGCAGGCACTCTCATCCCCAGGACTGAGGGATAACGCTGCAGGCACTCTCATCCCCAGGACTGAGGGATAACGCTGCAGGCACTCTCATCCCCAGGACTGAGGGATAACGCTGCAGGCACTCTCATCCCCAGGACTGAGGGATAACGCTGCAGGCACTCTCATCCCCAGGACTGAGGGATAACGCTGCAGGCACTCATGGCGGTGCTGTTCATATGATGGGAGAACTTACGGCACTGAGATCTGATGAGTGAATGGCGCTGTTCACATATGAGGGATTGTGAAATTAAATAGGTCTAGAAAATATCAAATAATAAAATCTCTGGTGCGAGGGCGAGACGTGTGCTGCAAACCGAGGTCAAACCCCCCCCCCCTCCCCTCGCTCCTGTCCAGATGCAGTGTTTGTTACAGTGTAGCGGAGCGTCTGTCGCGGTGTAGCGGAGCGTCTGTCGCGGTGTAGTGGAGCGTCTGTCGCGGTGTAGCGGAGCATCCGTCGCTGTGTAGCGGAGCGTCTGTCGCGGTGTAGCGGAGCGTCTGTTGCGGTGTAGCGGAGCGTCTGTCGCGGTGTAGCGGAGCGTCTGTCGCCGTGTAGCGGAGCGTCTGTCGCGGTGTAGCGGAGCGTCCGTCGCCGTGTAGCGGAGCGTCTGTCGCGGTGTAGCGGAGCGTCTGTCGCGGTGTAGCGGAGCGTCTGTCGCGGTGTAGCGGAGCGTCCGTCGCCGTGTAGCGGAGCGTCTGTCGCGGTGTAGCGGAGCGTCTGTCGCGGTGTAGCGGAGCGTCTGTCGCCGTGTAGCGGAGCGTCTGTCGCGGTGTAGCGGAGCGTCCGTCGCCGTGTAGCGGAGCATCCGTCGCCGTGTAGCGGAGCGTCTGTCGCGGAATGTTTGTAGTCGCCCCGTTGTCAGCTCCTCGGTGAGTTTTCGCACCGTGTTGCCACGTGACAGCGCCCTCTTTGGGCATTAGCCGGGGCTGACGCCCTCGTGGTCAGGCGTGCAGTTGGGCGCCTGCCCGGGCCGCGCTCCTGCGTTGGCGGCTGTAGACCAGCGCTCGTTCCTTGTTGTCATTTCCCCGGTCAGTGATGCGTGGCCGGTGATCGATGAGAGGGACAATGGGAATTGAGCGGACTAATGGGGCGCTGGCGGCCTGGTAATGCTCCGGATAGGCGGAGGCGCTCTGGGGCGCATTTGGTGTGCAGCTTTGAGGGGGGGCGTGCGGATGTGAAGCGTTCACCCCATTATCTTCCGCTCGTTTTGTCTGTCCCTTTCAGTTATCACTAATGCACCTCTCCTCCCCCGTCGCGGCTCGCTCCTCTGCCTCCATCATATAACCGCGCTCCCCGAGAAGCGAGCAGTCACCCGGGAAACCATTCCTCATTTATATTACATCTCCCCGGAGCGGGCGTCTGGATTCCACACGCGGATGTTTTTTATGGTGTATATGGCGATACTAAATTGTACAGAAAGCACATGACGATGGGGCGGTATACACTGACGAGACATGGCGGTATACACTGACGAGACATGGCGGTATACACTGACGAGACATGGCGGTATACACTGACGAGACATGGCGGTATACACTGTGAGGAGACATGGCGGTATACACTGACGAGACATGGCGGTATACACTGTGAGGAGACATGGCGGTATACACTGACGAGACATGGCGGTATACACTGTGAGGAGACATGGCGGTATACACTGACGAGACATGGCGGTATACACTGTGAGGAGACATGGCGGTATATACTGTGAGGAGACATGGCGGTATACACTAACGAGACATGGCGGTATACTCTGACGAGACATGGCGGTATACACTGTGAGGAGACATGGCGGTATACACTGTGACGAGACATGGCGGTATACACTGTGACGAGACATGGCGGTATACACTGACGAGACATAGCGGTATACACTGTGAGGAGACATGGCGGTATACACTGTGAGGAGACATGGCGGTATACACTGTGACGAGACATGGCGGTATACACTGTGAGGAGACATGGCGGTATACACTGTGAGGAGACATGGCGGTATACACTGACGAGACATGGCGGTATACACTGTGAGGAGACATGGCGGTATACACTGTGAGGAGACATGGCGGTATACACTGTGAGGAGACATGGCGGTATACACTGTGACGAGACATGGCGGTATACACTGTGACGAGACATGGCGGTATACACTGTGACGAGACATGGCGGTATACACTGTGACGAGACATGGCGGTATACACTGTGACGAGACATGGCGGTATACACTGTGAGGAGACATGGCGGTACCGGTGGGGCCCGTCTAGTGTCGCCGGTCCTGGCGGATCCGGGGTGCAGGGAAGGAACGCGGCTTGTCCCGGATTCCGGATCTACCTCTTGTAATGTAATTACATTTTGCGTCGCGGTTTTGTATCGCGGGGGACATTGAGGCGCTAATGTTTGGATTCCCGGTAAGGAGAGGGTTAAGTCTTGACACCACAAGGTGTTAATAGCCGCTCTTCAGGCCGCGTTCTCCCCATTTCCGCTGGCACCCTATAAACCCGCGCGCTCCTCTGTGCTTTCTCCTATGGCCTCGCATTGTATATGCAAACCAGAGTGTCACAGTATCGGGGTGTGAGCGCGGAGGCCAGAACAATGCGCCGTGTGTATGGAGCGCGGTGACGTCACCTCCCCCAACCACAATAATCCGCATTTATATGGGGAAATACGGGGGGGGGGGGGGTCGCACCCGGCGGAGCATCAGCACTTACTATGTGGTATCTGAGGTGAGGATATTTAAAGGCGCAGTACCAGTTATTATACAGCCCTGTGTTACATTGTTACATTTAGTTGCAGAACTGTGTTCCATGAGATATATCATCTTAAAGGGGAAGGGTCCCAGACAAACCGTCCCTGTGCTTCAGCGGGGTCTGTTGGAATATCCCTTTAAATGATATTGTCCACAGGATGATAAATAAATGAATACTGGGGGTTCGGTTACTGAGATCCCACCGATCTCCAGAGCCAGAAAGTGAACAGAGTGGAACTGAGCATGTGCGACCACCCCCTATACACAGTGCCTGGTCACACATACTCAGTACACACAGTGCCTGGTCGCACGTGTTCAGTACACACGGTGCCTGGTCGCACGTGCTCAGTACACACGGTGCCTGGTCACACATACTCAGTACACACGGTGCCTGGTCGCACGTGCTCAGTACACACGGTGCCTGGTCACACATACTCAGTACACACAGTGCCTGGTCACACATACTCAGTACACACGGTGCCTGGTCGCACGTGTTCAGTACACACGGTGCCTGGTCGCACGTGCTCAGTACACACGGTGCCTGGTCGCACGTGCTCAGTACATACGGTGCCTGGTCGCACGTGCTCAGTACACACGGTGCCTGGTCGCACGTGCTCAGTACACACGGTGCCTGGTCGCACGTGCTCAGTACACACGGTGCCTGGTCGCACATACTCAGTACACACGGTGCCTGGTCGCACGTGCTCAGTACACACAGCGCCTGGTCGCACATACTCAGTACACACAGTGCCTGGTCGCACATACTCAGTACACACGGTGCCTGGTCGCACATACTCAGTACACACGGTTCCTGGTCGCACGTGCTCAGTACACACGGTGCCTGGTCGCACGTGCTCAGTACACACGGTGCCTGGTCGCACATACTCAGTACACACGGTGCCTGGTCGCACATACTCAGTACACACGGTGCCTGGTCGCACGTGCTCAGTACACACGGTGCCTGGTCGCACGTGCTCAGTACACACGGTGCCTGGTCGCACGTGCTCAGTACACACGGTGTCTGGTCGCACGTGCTCAGTACACACAGTGCCTGGTCGCACGTGCTCAGTATACACGGTGTCTGGTCGCACGTGCTCAGTATACACGGTGTCTGGTCGCATATGCTCAGTACACACAGTGTCTGGTCGCATATGCTCAGTATACACGGTGTCTGGTCGCACGTGCTCAGTATACACGGTGTCTGGTCGCACGTGCTCAGTACACACAGTGTCTGGTCGCACGTGCTCAGTATACACGGTGTCTGGTCGCACGTGCTCAGTATACACGGTGTCTGGTCGCATATGCTCAGTACACACAGTGTCTGGTCGCATATGCTCAGTATACACGGTGTCTGGTCGCACGTGCTCAGTATACACGGTGTCTGGTCGCACGTGCTCAGTACACACAGTGTCTGGTCGCACGTGCTCAGTATACACAGTGCCTGGTCGCACGTGCTCAGTATACACAGTGTCTGGTCGCACATGCTCAGTTTGCACAGTGCCTTGGTTACACACACTCAGTACTGCTCATCACCCCCGTTCTCAGGATCGGTTTCGGCAGCCAGACCCCTGGAGATCTTGGGTAAATAATGTTGTTAATGGCAGAACCCCTTTAGGTTAGGGAAGTATCAGGCCATTATTGATGAGCACAGTGATGATGCTGCGCGGAGGGCGCGGGGGGTGACCCTGCCCTATGGCTGATGGGAGTTATAGTTACCCAATTTGTCACCACATTGAAGTCATAACATGCTATATGGAGTTCAGCAGATGTGAGGCCCCGGATATCGGAGGCACTAAAGGTCCCAGCAAGCTGCAGTATTTCACATATGATGGCGTCTTTCTGGAGTGCAGGGGTTAATGGCGTGCACCCGGCGTCTCGCTGCACCCGGGAGGCGATGGTGGCCTCGTCATATTTTAATCCTCGGCTTCTCCGGTGAAGTCTGCGGCTTCCTGACACCCACAAACAATGGCAGATCCGTGTGTACCCAGCCGCGTATCTCCCACACCCACTGTATAAATACAGGCAGACGCGGGGCATCTCCGGGGGCAGTATACAGCGTATACCGCGCATCCTCCCTCCCTGTAACCCATGGCTGGCGGTGTGGCTGGAGATGCTGGGTGATACTTGTATCCAATCTGTGCTGTAAACCTGTGCGATACATCACAATACACAAGCCCCTGCTATTGTGCACATCTCCGCTCACGTCACTGATTGGCAGCTTTCTGCGTCACTGATTGGCAGCTTTCTGCGTCACTGATTGGCAGCTTTCTGCGTCACTGATTGGCAGCTTTCTGCGTCACTGATTGGCAGCTTTCTGCGTCACTGCTGGGGCTTTGTTGCAGTTGGATACATTGTTGACAATTCTCGGATACATTGTTGACAATTGTGGAAGCAACAAACATTTAGACGTGAAGCGCGTTTCTAAAACGCAGCACATAAATAGTATACAGCACATAAATAGTATACAGCACATAAATAGTATACAGCACATAAATAGTATACAGCACATAAATAGTATACAGCACATAGATAGTATACAGCACATAAATAGTATACAGCACATAAATAGTATACAGCACATAAATAGTATACAGCACATAAATAGTATACAGCACATAAATAGTATACAGCACATAAATAGTATACAGCACATAAATAGTATACAGCACATAGATAGTATACAGCACATAAATAGTATACAGCACATAGATAGTATACAGCACATAAATAGTATACAGCACATAAATAGTATACAGCACATAAATAGTATACAGCACATAAATAGTATACAGCACATAAATAGTATACAGCACATAAATAGTATACAGCACATAGATAGTATACAGCACATAGATAGTATACAGCACATAAATAGTATACAGCACATAGATAGTATACAGCACATAGATAGTATACAGCACATAAATAGTATACAGCACATAAATAGTATAGAGCACATAGATAGTATACAGCACATAGATAGTATACAGCACATAAATAGTATACAGCACATAAATAGTATACAGCACATAAATAGTATACAGCCCCTCTGCCGAGAAATGAAAGCATCGGATACAAGCAGCCGATCCTCCTCACACGGCTGCAGGGGGTTCAGAAGGGGACCCCGGATTGTGCAAACTCGTGGCTGTACGGCTGTGTGCACACGGTGGGTCTGCACCATCTCGGGGCTGTATGGCTGTGTACACACGGTGGGTCTGCACCATCTCGGGGCTGTATGGCTGTGTGCACACGGTGGGTCTGCACCATCTCGGGGCTGTACGGCTGTGTGCACACGGTGGGTCTGCACCATCTCGGGGCTGTACGGCTGTGTGCACACGGTGGGTCTGCACCATCTCGGGGCTGTATGGCTGTGTACACACGGTGGGTCCGCACCATCTCGGGGCTGTACGGCTGTGTGCACACGGTGGAGCCGCACCATCTCGGGGCTGTACGGATGTGTGCACACGGTGGGTCTGCACCATCTCGGGGATGTATGGCTGTGTGCACACGGTGGGTCTGCACCATCTCGTGGCTGTATGGCTGTGTGCACACGGTGGGTCTGCACCATCTCGGGGCTGTACGGCTGTGTGCACACGGTGGGGCCGCACCATCTCGGGGCTGTATGGCTGTGTGCACACGGTGGGTCTGCACCATCTCGTGGCTGTATGGCTGTGTGCACACGGTGGGTCCGCACCATCTCGGGGCTGTATGGCTGTGTGCACACGGTGGGTCCGCACCATCTCGGGGCTGTATGGCTGTGTGCACACGGTGGGGCCGCACCATCTCGGGGCTGTACGGCTGTGTGCACACGGTGGGTCGGCACCATCTCGGGGCTGTACGGCTGTGTGCACACGGTGAGTCCGCACCATCTCGGGGCTGTACGGCTGTGTGCACACGGTGGGTCCGCACCATCTCGGGGCTGTACGGCTGTGTGCACACGGTGGGTCCGCACCATCTCGGGGCTGTACGGCTGTATGCACACGGTGGGGCCGCACCATCTCGGGGCTGTACGGCTGTATGCACACGGTGGATCCGCACCATCTCGGGGCTGTACGGCTGTATGCACACGGTGGATCCGCACCATCTCGGGGCTGTACGGCTGTGTGCACACGGTGGGTCTGCACCATCTCGGGGCTGTACGGCTGTATGCACACGGTGGATCCGCACCATCTCGGGGCTGTATGGCTGTGTGCACACGGTGGGTCTGCACCATCTCGGGGCTGTACGGCTGTGTGCACACGGTGGATCCGCACCATCTCGGGGCTGTACGGCTGTGTGCACACGGTGGGTCCGCACCATCTCGGGGCTGTACGGCTGTGTGCACACGGTGGATCCGCACCATCTCGGGGCTGTACGGCTGTATGCACACGGTGGATCCGCACCATCTCGGGGCTGTACGGCTGTATGCACACGGTGGGGCCGCACCATCTCGGGGCTGTACGGCTGTGTGCACACGGTGGGTCTGCACCATCTCGGGGCTGTACGGCTGTGTGCACACGGTGAGTCCGCACCATCTCGGGGCTGTACGGCTGTGTGCACACGGTAGGGTCCGCACCATCTCTGGGCTGTACGGCTGTGTGCACACGGTGGGTCCGCACCATCTCGGGGCTGTACGGCTGTGTGCACACGGTGGGTCCGCACCATCTCGGGGCTGTACGGCTGTGTGCACACGGTGGGTCCGCACCATCTCGGGGCTGTATGGCTGTGTGCACACGGTGGGTCTGTACTAAACTTGGGGCTGTACGGCTGTGTGCACACGGTGGGTCCGCACCATCTCGGGGCTGTACGGCTGTGTGCACACGGTGGGTCTGCACCATCTCGGGGCTGTATGGCTGTGTGCACACGGTGGGTCCGCACCATCTCGGAGCTGTACGGTTGTGTGCACACGGTGGGTCTGCACCATCTCGGGGCTGTACGGCTGTGTGCACACGGTGGGTCTGCACCATCTCGGGGCTGTACGGCTGTGTGCACACTGTGGGGCCGCACCATCTCGGGGCTGTACGGCTGTGTGCACACGGTGGGGCCGCACCATCTCGGGGCTGTACGGCTGTGTGCACACGGTGGGTCTGCACCATCTCGGGGATGTATGGCTGTGTGCACACGGTGGGTCCGCACCATCTCGGGGCTGTACGGCTGTGTGCACACGGTGGATCCGCACCATCTCGGGGCTGTATGGCTGTGTGCACACGGTGGGTCCGCACCATCTCGGAGCTGTACGGTTGTGTGCACACGGTGGGTCTGCACCATCTCGGGGCTGTACGGTTGTGTGCACACGGTGGGTCTGCACCATCTCTGGGCTGTACGGCTGTGTGCACACGGTGGGTCTGCACCATCTCGGGGATGTATGGCTGTGTGCACACGGTGGGTCCGCACCATCTTGGGGCTGTACGGCTGTGTGCACACGGTGGGTCCGCACCATCTCGGGGCAGTACGGCTGTGTGCACACGGTGGGTCTGCACCATCTCGGGGATGTATGGCTGTGTGCACACGGTGGGTCCGCACCATCTTGGGGCTGTACGGCTGTGTGCACACGGTGGGTCCGCACCATCTCGGGGATGTATGGCTGTGTGCACACGGTGGGTCCGCACCATCTCGGGGCTGTACGGCTGTGTGCACACGGTGGGTCCGCACCATCTCGGGGCTGTACGGCTGTGTGCACACGGTGGGTCCGCACCATCTCGGGGCTGTACGGGTGTGTGCACACGGTGGGGCCGCACCATCTCGGGGCTGTATGGCTGTGTGCACACGGTGGGGCCGCACCATCTCGGGGCTGTACGGCTGTGTGCACATGCGGCTTGGAGAGGTGTTCATTCATCCGCCCCCCTCGGATCACACCGTTCCTCGCCGACACTTCTTTCCGATAACCTTGTCAAATCTCGAAATATTTTCCTGGCATTATCAGAGCCTCGGGTCAGCGGTGAGCGAGCGATGGCTGCCATTCACAAGTCTTCTCTGCTCAGCCACCACAACCCCTTCATGTAGCTGACCACTGCCCCTCCCCCATAAACTTCCTCCCCACCATCACCGAAGGAGAGCTTGCACGTCTGCTCTCAAAAGCGCACCTCACCACCTGCGCACTTGACCCCATGCCATCCCACCTCCTTCCCAACCTCACCACCATCCTTATTCCAGCCTTAACCCATCTCTTCAACCTATCTTTAACGACTGGAACCTTCCCCTCTGCCTTTAAACATGCAACAGTCACACCTATCCTAAAGAAACCTTCCCTCGATCCAACCTCTACTACCAGCTATCGCCCCATATCACTACTCCCACTTGCCTCAAAACTCCTGGAACAGCATGTCCATGCTGAACTTTCCTCCCACCTCTCCTCTAACGCTCTCTTTGACAACCTACAGTCCGGCTTCCGTCCACATCACTCCACCGAAACTGCCCTGACTAAAATCACAAATGACTTGCTTACTGCCAAAGCGAACAAGCACTTCTCTATACTCCTACTCCTAGACCTGTCCTCAGCCTTCGATACCGTTGACCACTCCCTCCTACTACAGATCCTCTCTTCCCTTGGTGTCAGAGACCTCGCCCTCTCTTGGATCTCTTCATACCTCTCAAATCGCACTTTTAGTGTCTCCCACTCCCACACAACCTCTTCATCCCACCATCTCTCTGTTGGCGTCCCTCAAGGCTCTGTCCTAGGACCCCTACTTTTCTCTATCTACACATTTGGCCTGGGACAACTCATAAAGTCCCATGGCTTCCAATACCACCTATATGCCGACGACACCCAGATCTACCTCTCTGGCCCAGATGCCACATCTCTGCTGTCCAAAATCCCGAAATGTCTATCTGCTATATCCTCCTTCTTCTCCTCTCGCTTCCTAAAGCTCAATGTGGCCAAAACTGAACTAATCATCTTTCCTCCGTCTCACCTACACTCTCCACCTGATCTATCTATTACAATAAATAACACCACGCTCTCGCCAGTACCCAAAGTTCGCTGCCTCGGAGTGACCTTTGACTCTGCCTTATCCTTCATACCACACATCCAATCCCTCACCACCTCCTGCCGTCTTCAACTCAAAAATATTTCCAGAATCCGCCCTTTCCTCAATTTGCAATCTACTAAAATGCTAGTGCATGCCCTCATAATCTCCCGCCTCGACTACTGTAACATCCTCCTCTGTGGCCTCCCTGCCAACACGCTTGCCCCTCTCCAGTCCATCCTTAACTCTGCTGCCCGACTTATCCACCTCTCTCCTCAATACCACCCCGCTTCTCCTCTCTGCATGTCCCTCCACTGGCTTCCAATCTTCCACCGTATCCAATTCAAACTTCTAACACTGACCTACAAAGCTGTGCATAATCTTTCCCCTCCGTACATCTCCGAACTACTCTCCCACTACACTCCAACACGTAATCTCCGGTCCTCCCAAGATCTCCTTCTCTCCTCCTCTCTCATTCGCTCCTCACACAACCGACTCCAAGACTTCTCCCGAGCATCCCCAGTCTCCTGGAACTCGCTGCCTCAACACGTCAGACTATCCCCTACTCTTGCAAACTTGAAACGGAACCTGAAAACGCACCTGTTCAGAAATGCCTACAATCTACAATGAACTCGCTGCCGCCCGACCACCGTGCGCAGCTGCCGCCCGACCACCGTGCGCAGCTGCCGCCCGACCACCGTGCGCAGCTGCCGCCCGACCACCGTGCGGAGCTGCCGCCCGACCACCGTGCGGAGCTGCCGCCCGACCACCGTGCGGAGCTGCCGCCCGACCACCGTGCGGAGCTGCCGCCCGACCACCGTGCGGAGCTGCCGCCTGACCTACACCCCACCTATTGTCTCCTCCCCATAATCCTATAGAATGTAAGCCCGCAAGGGTAGGGCCCTCTTCCCTCTGTACTAGTCTGTCTACTGTAACTTGTATACGTATTTTGTATGTAACCCCCTTCTCATGTACAGCACCATGGAATTAATGGTGCTCTATAAATAAATAATAATAATAATAATAATTCACGAGCCCCCATCCTCCTCACACCGCCGAGGTGCTGACCCCCGAGGTGAGGCGAGAAGCCGGTCCTATTCCGCAATCACATGCACAGAGCCACGTACTTCTCACAGCTGGGCTTTTGGTACAATGCACTTTACACCTTCGGCCGATATTATTGGGTTTAAACTAAACAGCGTTTTAATAACTGGATGTAAACATCGAACGTTTCCGTTCAGTGGAGTCAGTAAAGTGCGGAGCTTTTGTGCGTCTGATTGCTGAGCTGCAGAGCTGACACTCTGGAGGCGCACCGCTCACTCCGGACCTGCTGAACCCCTCCGCGTGCAGAGCGGGGTCACACCGCAGATTTCTGGTGAAATGACCGTGTTCCCGGGTCAAGATTCCGCAGAGGCCGGGAGCGGAGGGCAGAGGCCGGGAGCGGAGAGCAGAGGCCGGGAGCGGAGGGCAGAGGCCGGGAGCGGAGGGCAGAGGCCGGGAGCGGAGGGCAGAGGCCGGGAGCGGAGGGCAGAGGCCGGGAGCGGAGGGCAGAGGCCGGGAGCGGAGGGCAGAGGCCGGGAGCGGAGGGCAGAGGCCGGGAGCGGAGGGCAGAGGCCGGGAGCGGAGAGCAGCCATCAGCGTGATTCATCCCCGGTGCCTCTTCCCCTCCATCTTCCATGGGCCGTAAATCCTGGTGCTGCCATCTGCACACCGCGGAGCACAGACTCCGGATAATTGATGTCAGGCCTCTCCCTGCCCGGCCATATTTTACAAGAGAGCGGCCATTGCCAGGAACTCCATTATTCTAAAAAATCAGAATGAGGAGTCCAGATGGGAACGTGCGGCCGGAACGCGTCATCCCACCCATCTGCCCGCTGAAGACGGAGCGCCGCGCTTCATACAGGAGGCGCTAAAGAGGCTCAGCTGTGTGTTACTGCACTGACACGATGGATCCGGGGCCGCCACTGCATACCTGCCAATCACACTAATGTCACATGCAGCAGAATAGTGAGCGCAGCTCTGGAGGATAATACAGGATCAGTAATGTCTGTACACAGTAACTTTACCAGCAGAATAGTGAGTGCAGCTCTGGAGGATAATACCGGATTAGTAGTGTATGTACACAGTGACTGCACCAGCAGAATAGTGAGTGCAGCTCTGGAGTATAATACAGGAGGTAACTCAGGATCAGTAATGTAATGTTATGTACACAGTGACTGCACCAGCAGAATAGTGAGCGCTGCTCTGGGGGTGTATGCGGGCTGTGTATAAGGATGTGTGGCATACTCTGCTCCTGTATATGAGGCCACTCTTGGTGGTGGAGCTGCCGCACAGTAGTAGAGGGGTTATGGCGGTTTTCGGTGAGTTACGAGGTGTCGGCTGAGTTCATGATGACGGAAGGAAATGTCCGGCTTCCAGTAGCTTGTAGTGAATTGGAGCTTCTTGGTTGGTAACAGGCGATGGCTCCAATACCATAGATGAATATTATGTATCTGTTCATTATTTCACAAACAGAAAAAAAGCTAAAAAACTTTCTTTGGCTGTAAAGGGTTAATGCTATAGCTATAGACTGCGATCTACAATATACAGTGAAGCTTCAGGCACAACATCCGTGACTTTCTGCTGCCCACCGGTGGAGGCTTGTGGTATTACATGTTGTCTCATCTGTGACTTGTGCCTTTTGGCTCCTGTGATGTGAGATAAAGGTCCTTGTGAGTAGTGTGTATGTGGTGGAGTAAGCCGGAGCTGCACTCTCACCCAGTGTCCATTGCTGGGCGAGTAGTGTGTATGTGGTGGAGTAAGCCGGAGCTGCACTCTCACCCAGTGTCCATTGCTGGGCAGTGACTATTAGTTTGTATGTGGCTGCAGCAGGTATGTGATCCGGACACTTCTGCTCCTTGCCTCTAGTTTTAGTGATGATATTGACGTTTTCTGTAAGGTTCTCGGAGCAGTGACTGGAGCCGCTGCCATGTGGACAAAACCATCAGCTGGAGCCGTGCTCGGAGCAGTGACCGCAGCCGCTGCCATGTGGACAAAACCATCAGCTGGAGCCGTGCTCGGAGCAGTGACCGCAGCCGCTGCCATGTGGACAAAACCATCAGCTGGAGCCGTGCTCGGAGCAGTGACTGGAGCTGCTGCCATGTGGATAAAACCATCAGCTGCAGCCGTGCTCGGAGCAGTGACTGGAGCCGCTGCCATGTGGACAAAACCATCAGCTGCAGCCGTGCTCGGAGCAGTGACCGCAGCCGCTGCCATGTGGACAAAACCATCAGCTGGAGCCGTGCTCGGAGCAGTGACTGGAGCCGCTGCCATGTGGACAAAACCATCAGCTGCAGCCGTGCTCGGAGCAGTGACTGGAGCCGCTGCCATGTGGACAAAACCATCAGCTGCAGCCGTGCTCGGAGCAGTGACCGGAGCCGCTGCCATGTGGACAAAACCATCAGCTGGAGACCTGGAGCCGTGCTCGGAGCAGTGACCAGAGCCGCTGCCATGTGGATAAAACCATCAGCTGGAGCCGTGCTCGGAGCAGTGACCGGAGCCGCTGCCATGTGGACAAAACCATCAGCTGGAGACCTGCAGCCATGCTCGGAGCAGTGACCATGTGGATAAAACCATCAGCTGCAGCCGTGCTCGGAGCAGTGACCGGAGCCGCTGCCATATGGACAAAACCATCAGCTGCAGCCGTGCTCGGAGCAGTGACCGGAGCTGCTGCCATGTGGATAAAACCATCAGCTGCAGCCGTGCTCGGAGCAGTGACCGGAGCTGCTGCCATGTGGATAAAACCATCAGCTGCAGCCGTGCTCGGAGCAGTGACTGGATCTGCTGCCATGTGGATAAAACCATCAGCTGCAGCCGTGCTCGGAGCAGTGACCGGAGCCGCTGCCATGTGGACAAAACCATCAGCTGGAGACCTGGAGCCGTGCTCGGAGCAGTGACTGGAGCTGCTGCCATGTGGTTGCATCCATGTCCCTCCAGTGTAAGCTCAGATCCATGTGATGACGCTTTGCTTCTAGTGAGCGGACCTGAGTGACTTCCGGCACCCATGCATCATTAGTGCGGTCCGTCTGCACAGGCGCACCCATGCATCATTAGTGCGGTCCGTCTGCACAGGCGCACCCATGCATCATTAGTGCGGTCCGTCTGCACAGGCGCACCCATGCATCATTAGTGCGGTCCGTCTGCACAGGCGCACACATGCATCATTAGTGCGGTCCGTCTGCACAGGCGCACACATGCATCATTAGTGCGGTCCGTCTGCACAGGCGCACACATGCATCATTAGTGCGGTCCGTCTGCACAGACGCACCCATGCATCATTAGTGCGGTCCGTCTGCACAGGCGCACCCATGCATCATTAGTGCGGTCTGTCTGCACAGGCGCACACATGCATCATTAGTGCGGTCTGTCTGCACAGGCGCACACATGCATCATTAGTGCGGTCTGTCTGCACAGGCGCACACATGCATCATTAGTGCGGTCTGTCTGCACAGGCGCACACATGCATCATTAGTGCGGTCCGTCTGCACAGGCGCACACATGCATCATTAGTGCGGTCTGTCTGCACATGCGCACACATGCATCATTAGTGCGGTCTGTCTGCACAGGCGCACACATGCATCATTAGTGCGGTCCGTCTGCACAGGCGCACACATGCATCATTAGTGCGGTCTGTCTGCACAGGCGCACACATGCATCATTAGTGCGGTCTGTCTGCACAGGCGCACACATGCATCATTAGTGCGGTCCGTCTGCACAGGCGCACACATGCCCCGTGGTGGCAATGCTACATTCTGCAGATTAATGAGTGTGGACAGTCAGTTTATTGCCGGCGGCACATTTAGGAGACGTTTTTGCACACTGTAGCGGTTTGCACCGGGGGTTTTTATACTCGCGGTTTTTACACGGGAATCGCTGTGTGAAATGTCGCTAATTCACGGTGAAGCCGCCTCCGGTTTTGGTCGAGAATTTCTTGAGTTGAATGGATTTTCCGGCACCATCTGGAGCGACCCACTTCCCACCAGAGGAGGGCGGTGCCGGCGACCACCGTGCACACATGCCGCGATGCCAGCGTGATCATCAGAATAGGGCACATGCACGACACCGGCCCATTGTGCACATGTCTCGGCACTGGTGCAGGGCGGTCACATCCACACCACTCAATCCGCGTGCACATGAACCGCTGTAATGTAAGATCGGGAGGGATCACTCTGATTATTGGCCATGTAAGATTGGGAATGATCACTTTGATTATTGGCCATGTAAGATCAAGAGTGATCACTCTGATGATTGGTCCATGTAAGATTGGGAGGGATCACTCTGATTATTGGTCCATGTAAGATCAAGAGTGATCACTCTGATGATTGGTCCATGTAAGATTGGGAGGGATCACTCTGATTATTGGTCCATGTAAGATCGGGAGGGATCACTCTGATTGGTCCATGTAAGATCGGGAGTGATCACTCTGATTATTGGTCCATGTAAGATCGGGAGGGATCACTCTGATTGGTCCATGTAAGATCGGGAGTGATCACTCTGATTATTGGTCCATGTAAGATCGGGAGCGATCACTCTGATTGGTCCATGTAAGATTGGGAGCGATCACTCTGGTCCATGTAAGATCGGGAGCGATCACTCTGATTATTGGCCATGTAAGATCGGGAGTGATCACTCTGATTATTGGTCCATGTAAGATCGGGAGTGATCACTCTGATTATTGGTCCATGTAAGATCGGGAGGGATCACTCTGATTGGTCCATGTAAGATCGGGAGTGATCACTCTGATTATTGGTCCATGTAAGATCGGGAGCGATCACTCTGATTGGTCCATGTAAGATTGGGAGCGATCACTCTGGTCCATGTAAGATCGGGAGGGATCACTCTGATTGGTCCATGTAAGATTGGGAGGGATCACTCTGATTGGTCCATGTAAGATTGGGAGGGATCACTCTGATTATTGGCCATGTAAGATCGGGAGTGATCACTCTGATTATTGGTCCATGTAAGATTGGGAGGGATCACTCTGATTATTGGTCCATGTAAGATTGGGAGGGATCACTCTGATTATTGATCCATGTAAGATTGGGAATGATCACTCTGATTATTGGTCCATGTAAGATCGGGAGTGATCACTCTGATTATTGGTCCATGTAAGATCGGGAGCGATCACTCTGATTATTGGTCCATGTAAGATCGGGAGGGATCACTCTGATTGGTCCATGTAAGATTGGGAGGGATCACTCTGATTGGTCCATGTAAGATTGGGAGGGATCACTCTGATTATTGGTCCATGTAAGATTGGGAGGGATCACTCTGATTATATTTCCATGTAAGATTGGGAATGATCACTCTGATGATTGGTCCATGTAAGATTGGGAGGGATCACTGATTATTGGCCATGTAAGATCAGAAGGGATCACTCTGATGATTGGTCCATGTAAGATCGGGAGGGATCACCCTGATGGTTATTGGTCCATGCCTTTCGTAGCCGTGAGCTCCTGTAGGTCACGGCCACCACTTCTGCCAGAGGTCGTAGAGGCCGCTCTGATCTTCTGACCTGGATCCACATGGATCTGGTAGGTTCTCCGGTTACATTTGGTGATCTGGTGCAACAATGATTTGTAACAATTATTATGGCTGGAATATAATTTTACGTTTTTACTCTTTGATCGTCCTGATGGGGAACACAGATAATGGGGGCTACATTTCTGTCTGTGTTGACAACCATCAATTCTGGGGATGAGCACCAAGTAGGGCTTTTGTTTAGGTCTCCAGGAATTGTGCAATCTCCTCCCCACACAAAGGGTTAAATAGATCCCTTTGAAGCCTAATGACTGGTGAGGGAGTTTGTGTTTTAGCAGCTGAAATCTGATGCCTTTTGTCAGTCTTCTGGCCACAGGTTTGGCTGCTGAGGGCGGTGGAGGGGAGAGGTTGTGTCTTCCTCATGGATGGGTGTGTGTGGAGCAGCAGGTGTTTGTGGAGACTCCACCTCTCGGCGGCGGCTGGGTCATCTGCTCCGAGCCCTGGATCCTGCTAATCTCCAGGAGACATGTGCTTCTAGGTGTGTTGTGTTATGGCTGAGCGCCGGGGGACGTAACACAAAGGCTCATCGCTTGTCATGAAAGGTGAGCGCCTCTATTCTTCATGCCTCTGGACGGCGGTGGTAGAGAAGGGCTTCCGGACGGTGGTCGTAGAGAGGGGCTTCCGGACGGTGGTCGTAGAGAGGGGCTTCCGGACGGTGGTCGTAGAGAAGGGCTTCCGGACGGTGGTCGTAGAGAGGGGCTTCCGGACGGTGGTCGTAGAGAGGGGCTTCCGGACGGTGGTCGTAGAGAGGGGCTTCCGGACGGTGGTCGTAGAGAGGGGCTTCCGGACGGTGTTCGTAGAGAAGGGCTTCCGGACGGTGGTCGTAGAGAAGGGCTTCCGGACGGCGGTCGTAGAGAGGGGTTTCCGGACGGCGGTCGTAGAGAGGGGCTTCCGGATGGTGGTCGTAGAGAGGGGCTTCCGGACGGTGTTCGTAGAGAAGGGCTACCGGACGGTGGTCGTAGAGAGGGGCTTCCGGACGGTGTTCGTAGAGAAGGGCTTCCGGACGGTGGTCGTAGAGAAGGGCTTCCGGACGGCGGTCGTAGAGAGGGGCTTCCGGACGGCGGTCGTAGAGAGGGGCTTCCGGACGGCGGTCGTAGAGAGGGGCTTCCGGACGGCGGTCGTAGAGAGGGGCTCCCGGACGGCGGTCGTAGAGAGGGGCTCCCGGACGGCGGTCGTAGAGAGGGGCTCCCGGACGGCGGTCGTAGAGAGGGGCTCCCGGACGGCGGTCGTAGAGAGGGGCTCCCGGACGGCGGTCGTAGAGAGGGGCTTCCGGACGGCGGTCGTAGAGAGGGGCTTCCGGACGGCGGTCGTAGAGAGGGGCTCCCTGACGGCGGTCACAGAGAGAGGCTCCCGGACGGCGGTTGTAGAGAGGGGCTCCCGGACTTGGGTCGTACGTACAGAGGGGCTACTGGACTTGGGTCGTACGTAGAGAGGGGCTACTGGACTTGGATCGTACGTAGAGTGGGGCTCCCGGACCGGGGTCGTAGAGCGGGGCTTCTGAAGACCTTATTGTTTTCTGGCTTGTGTAGGACTGTACTCTCCAGCCATCTTTATTCTTTGGGGGTGACTATCAGTAAGACCTTCTTATCGGGGGCTCCGCCTGGTCTATAATTTCGGTGTATCCTGATTTTCCGTTCTTGTATGGCCCAGTGCGATTGTAGGTAAATGCTCGTCCTCCACCTAGAAACTTTCATTGAAATCCATCCCAAGCGTCCGTCTCCGGAGACGTCTCCAGCTGTGACTGATGGACGCTCTGCGGTGCGACACTTCGGAACATTTCTTATTGTGGCGTTTTCTGGTTTATTTAGGAGCGGTGATAGTCTGGAGGGAGATATGGCAGCTGTGTCCCGTGTGACTCTGGGTGGAGCGCACGGTGCGGTGTCGGCACCAAACTCATAATTAAGTATTAATGTTTGGCCAGATTGGGATCTAGGAAACCAGATAATCCCCGCTGTATCCTGCTGTAAACCTCCCAGCTGCTGCTGTATACCAACAAATGGATGTGACCTGCCGGCTCCTGAGGTCTCACACTCTTGTGCTGTAGTCAATGCTGGGGCCCGGAGCAGCAGAGGTGATGCCGGGGCCCGGAGCAGCCGAGGTGATGCCGGCTCCCAAGGTCTTGGGCTGTAGTCAATGCTGGGGCCTGGGGCAGCAGAGGTGATGGTGGCTCCCGAGGTCTTGGGCTGTAGTCAATGCTGGGGCCCGGGGCAGCAGAGGTGATGGTGGCTCCCGAGGTCTTGGGCTGTAGTCAGTGCTGGGGCCTGGGGCAGCAGAGGTGATGGTGGCTCCCGAGGTCTTGGGCTGTAGTCAATGCTGGGGCCCGGGGCAGCAGAGGTGATGGTGGCTCCCGAGGTCTTGGGCTGTAGTCAGTGCTGGGGCCTGGGGCAGCAGAGGTGATGGTGGCTCCCGAGGTCTTGGGCTGTAGTCAGTGCTGGGGCCTGGGGCACCAGAGGTGATGGTGGCTCCCGAGTTCTTGGGCTGTAGTCAATGCTGGGGCCCGGGGCAGCAGAGGTGATGGTGGCTCCCGAGGTCTTGGGCTGTAGTCAATGCTGGGGCCTGGGGCAGCAGAGGTGATGCCGGCTTCCGAGGTCTTGGGCTGTAGTCAATGCTGGGGCCCGGGACAGCAGAGGTGATGGTGGCTCCCGAGGTCTTGGGCTGTAGTCAATGCTGGGGCCCGGGACAGCAGAGGTGATGCCGGCTCCCGAGGTCTTGGGCTGTAGTCAGTGCTGGGGCAGCAGAGGTGATGGTGGCTCCCGAGGTCTTGGGCTGTCGTCAGTGCTGGGCCTGGGGCAGCAGAGGTGATGGTGGCTCCCGAGGTCTTGGGCTGTAGTCAGTGTCGGGGCCCGGGCAGCAGAGGTGATAGTGACTCCCGAGGTCTTGGGCTGTAGTCAGTGCTGGGGCCCGGGGCAGCAGAGGTGATGGTGATTCCTAAGGTCTTGGGCTGTAGTCAGTGCTGGGCCTGGGGCAGCAGAGGTGATGGTGACTCCTGAGGTCTTGGGCTGTAGTCAGTGTCGGGGCAGCAGAGGTGATGGTGGCTCCCAAGCTCTTGGGCTGTAGTCAGTGCTGGGGCCCGGGCAGCAGAGGTGATGGTGACTCCTGAGGTCTTGGGCTGTAGTCAGTGTCTGGGCCCGGGCAGCAGAGGTGATGGTGACTCCTGAGGTCTTGGGCTTTAGTCAGTGTCGGGGCCCGGGCAGCAGAGGTGATGGTGGCTCCCGAGGTCTTGGGCTGTAGTCAGTGTTTGGGCCTGGGGCAGCAGAGGTGATGGTGGCTCCCGAGGTCTTGGGCTGTAGTCAGTGTTTGGGCCTGGGGCAGCAGAGGTGATGGTGGCTCCCGAGGTCTTGGGCTGTAGTCAGTGTCTGTGCCTGGGCCAGCAGAGGTGATGGTGGCTCCCGAGGTCTTGGGCTGTAGTCAGTGTCGGGGCCCGGGCAGCAGAGGTGATGGTGGCTCCTAAGGTCTTGGGCTGTAGTCAGTGTCTGGGCCCGGGCAGCAGAGGTGATGGTGGCTCCCGAGGTCTTGGGCTGTAGTCAGTGTTTGGGCCTGGGGCAGCAGAGGTGATTGTGGCTCCCGAGGTCTTGGGCTGTAGTCAGTGTCGGGGCAGCAGAGGTGATGGTGGCTCCTAAGGTCTTGGGCTGTAGTCAGTGTCTGGGCCCGGGGCAGCAGAGGTGATGGTGGCTCCCGAGATCTTGCGCTGTGAAGTCAGTCCCGGGGCAGCAGAGGTGATGGTGGCTCCTAAGGTCTTGCGCTGTGAAGTCAGTCCCAGGGCAGCAGAGGTGATGGTGGCTCCCGAGGTCTTGGGCTGTGAAGTCAGTCCCGGGGCAGCAGAGGTGATGGTGGCTCCTGAGGTCTTGGGCTGTAGTCAGTGCTGGGGCCCGGGGCAGCAGAGGTGATGGTGACTCCTAAGGTCTTGGGCTGTAGTCAGTGCTGGGCCTGGGGCAGCAGAGGTGATGGTGACTCCTGAGGTCTTGGGCTGTAGTCAGTGTCGGGGCAGCAGAGGTGATGGTGGCTCCCAAGCTCTTGGGCTGTAGTCAGTGCTGGGGCCCGGGCAGCAGAGGTGATGGTGACTCCTGAGGTCTTGGGCTGTAGTCAGTGTCTGGGCCCGGGCAGCAGAGGTGATGGTGACTCCTGAGGTCTTGGGCTTTAGTCAGTGTCGGGGCCCGGGCAGCAGAGGTGATGGTGGCTCCCGAGGTCTTGGGCTGTAGTCAGTGTTTGGGCCTGGGGCAGCAGAGGTGATGGTGGCTCCCGAGGTCTTGGGCTGTAGTCAGTGTCTGTGCCTGGGGCAGCAGAGGTGATGGTGGCTCCCGAGGTCTTGGGCTGTAGTCAGTGTCGGGGCCCGGGCAGCAGAGGTGATGGTGGCTCCTAAGGTCTTGGGCTGTAGTCAGTGTCTGGGCCCGGGCAGCAGAGGTGATGGTGGCTCCCGAGGTCTTGGGCTGTAGTCAGTGTCGGGGCAGCAGAGGTGATGGTGGCTCCTAAGGTCTTGCGCTGTGAAGTCAGTCCCAGGGCAGCAGAGGTGATGGTGGCTCCCGAGGTCTTGGGCTGTGAAGTCAGTCCCGGGGCAGCAGAGGTGATGGTGGCTCCCGAGGTCTTGGGCTGTGAAGTCAGTCCCGGGGCAGCAGTACTGATGCTGGCTTCATAGTCCTGTCCGACCTTCATCTCTGGACCCTACAGTCTTATTTTTTTGTTTTTGCCTACGTCAGGCGGATTCCCCATCGCTCATCTCCATCCCATTGGGGTGAATTCTGCGCCGTGTACCTTCAGTCGTAGACTTCACATTTTTTTTGTATTTTGGGGGATAGAAAGCATAGCAACCCAGCGTGTGCTAATAGGGCGCCATGCCGTAATACACAGATGTGACCGGCCTCGGGTTTGACCGCGGTGTTTCGGGATGTGAAGCGATAGCGGCTTTGTCCGGATTTCCATCCGAAGCCTTTGCCGTTTTCCGTCCTGTTTCGTAGACCAAGAATATCCCGCACGTTGTCTTCTCCTCCCTCTGGTCACCATTGTCCGTGGCGGTGGTCTCCGATCAGTCAATATAGCTTTCTATATGAATGGCTCCTCACATTTCGGGCCCCTCTGCCCACCGTTGGGTGATCCTGCACGTGTGACCCCCTCATTCTCCAGATGCCTCATTGAGTGTCCATGAATAGGAAGGGGAGGTTGCGGGAGGGCACATTAGGGAACAATGAGCAGATTGATGGGGTCAGCAGAAGTGTGTCTGATTTATGGCCTGGTCACATTGATAGCAGCCGGTGGGGAGGTTCTGCCGCCAGATTACACCATGATGCAATACATTTGGGCAATCACCAGGAAGCCGCCCTCCTCCTCGCTGATAAGCCGGCGACATTGCAAAATTGGAACAGAAAAGGCCACTTCAGCATCTGCCCCCTGTTGTAGAGCCCTTCTCATACACCTGTATGGGGGGCTGTGATGAGCGGCTGGGTGGGAGGTAGATATCAAGTGATGACCTGAAATGAAGCAGCTCCCCCTGTCCCCCCCTCCTCTGCCTGCAGGGCACATCACAGATGCCAGGGACCCGCTGTGTGTCTGCTCTCCTGATCCTATTGTGGAGAAGTTAATTGGAATGTGTGTGACAGAGAGCTGAAGAGACGGCAGCCCCCCCCTCCTTCCCGGCTAGGCACCGCAGCCCCCACCCCCTCTTATTTTCCCTTGCATGCCCTGGAGGCACCTAACCCTGCTGAGTGTCTCCCTCAGCCACCAAGCATTACATATTCCATCCACGCAGTGCCATGAATTGTGCATGCACAGAAGTGTGCGGGTGCTGCTCTGCGCAGGTGCGCGCCGGTCAGGGACTCGTCTGTGGCCCCCGCTTATTATAGATGAGGATGCAGAAGAAGCTTTCTTTTAGAAATGTCTCGTTGCTGTAATTTGCACCCCAGTGCTCGTCAGCGCCTCCATGCCGGGGTGTAACTGCAATTACACCTGGGCCCTGGAGCCCCAAAAGTCCTATACGATAGACCACTTGGGGGGCACCGTTACCATTGGGGCTTTTGCATTGGGGCCCATGAGCTTCGAGTTGCTCCTCGGCTCCTTGCCCTGAGTGATCTTCCGCCTCACTTTTTGGAACGTGCTTGGCTGGGGTAGGGGAGGTGGTGGAGGTCCATCCATTGGCAGCAATGTCTGCCCTCTGCAGCTCGGAGCCCCCGGATGATCAGAGAGGGGAGTGATGGCGTTCACGGCTCATGTGGCGCTCTATGAGATATTGCCGGCGGCCCGCAGTGGATGACAGATGGATTACGAGCCATCAATGGCTGCACTAATGGCTTAATGCGCCTGTCAGTGCTTTATAGAGGAAGGGGTGAGGGATAAGCTATTGTTTCCTGCTATCAGCCATTGCAGGAGGAGGCTGGCTCCAGGATGATAAAATGCCATTATGGTGTCAGCATTTTCAGGCCAGTGAGAGTGACTATAATCTCCACCTGACCCTGCCCACACTCTGACCGCTGACTATAATCTCCTCCTGACCCTGCCCACACGCTGACCGCTGACTATAATCTCCTCCTGACCCTGCCCACACGCTGACCGCTGACTATAATCTCCTCCAGACCCTGGCCACACGCTGACCACTGACTACAATCTCCACCTGACCCTGCCCACACGCTGACCGCTGACTATAATCTCCTCCTGACCCTGCCCACACGCTGACCGCTGACTATAATCTCCTCCTGACCCTGCCCACATGGTGACTATAATCTCCTCCTGACCCTGCCCACACGCTGACCGCTGACTATAATCTCCTCCTGACCCTGCCCACACGCTGACTATAATCTCCTCCTGACCCTGCCCACACGCTGACTGCTGACTATAATCTCCACCTGACCCTGCCCACACGCTGACCGCTGACTATAATCTCCACCTGACCCTGCCCACACGCTGACCGCTGACTATAATCTCCTCCTGACCCTGCCCACATGCTGACTATAATCTCCTCCTGACCCTGCCCACACGCTGACTGCTGACTATAATCTCCACCTGACCCTGCCCACACGCTGACTATAATCTCCTCCTGACCCTGCCCACACGGTGACCGCTGACTATAATCTCCTCCTGACCCTGCCCACACGGTGACCGCTGACTATAGTCTCCTCCTGACCCTGCTCACACGGTGACCGCTGACTATAGTCTCCTCCTGACCCTGCTCACACGGTGACCGCTGACTATAATCTCCTCCTGACCCTGCCCACACTCTGACCGCTGACTATAATCTCCTCCTGACCCTGCCCACACTCTGACCGCTGACTATAATCTCCTCCAGACCCTGTCTACACGATGACTGCTGACTATAATCTCCTCCTGACCCTGCCCACACGCTGACCGCTGACTATAATCTGTTCCTGACCCTGCCCACATGGTGACCGCTGACTATAATCTCCTCCTGCCCCTGCCCACACGCTGACCGCTGACTATAATCTCCTCCTGACCCTGCCCACACGCTGACTGCTGACTATAATCTGTTCCTGACCCTGCCCACATGGTGACCGCTGACTATAGTCTCCTCCTGACCCTGCCCACGTGGTGACCGCTGACTATAATCTCCTCCTGACCCTGCCAACATGGTGACCGCTGACTATAATCTCCTCCTGACCCTGCCCACACTCTGACCGCTGACTATAATCTCCTCCTGACCCTGCTCACACGGTGACTGCTGACTATAATCTCCTCATGACCCTGTCTACACGATGACTGCTGACTATAATCTCCACCTCACCCTGCCCACACGCTGACCGCTGACTACAATCTCCACCTGACCCTGCCCACATGGTGACCGCTGACTATAATCTCCTCCTGACCCTGCCCACACGCTGACCGCTGACTATAATCTGTTCCTGACCCTGCCCACGTGGTGACCGCTGACTATAATCTCCTCCTGACCCTGCCCACACGGTGACCGCTGACTATAATCTCCTCCTGACCCTGCCCACACGGTGACCGCTGACTATAGTCTCCTCCTGACCCTGCTCACACGGTGACCGCTGACTATAATCTCCTCATGACCCTGCCCACACGGTGACCGCTGACTATAGTCTCCTCCTGACCCTGCTCACACGGTGACCACTGACTATAGTCTCCTCCTGACCCTGCCCACGTGGTGACCGCTGACTATAATCTCCACCTGACCCTGCCCACGTGGTGACCGCTGACTATAGTCTCCTCCTGACCCTGCTCACACGGTGACCACTGACTATAGTCTCCTCCTGACCCTGCCCACACGCTGACTATAATCTCCTCCTGACCCTGCCCACACGCTGACCGCTGACTATAATCTCCACCTGACCCTGCCCACACGGTGACCGCTGACTATAGTCTCCTCCTGACCCTGCTCACACGGTGACCGCTGACTATAGTCTCCTCCTGACCCTGCTCACACGGTGACCGCTGACTATAGTCTCCTCCTGACCCTGCTCACACGGGGACCGCTGACTATAGTCTCCTCCTGACCCTGCTCACATGGTGACGGCTGACTATAATCTCCTCCTGACCCTGCCCACACTGTGACCGCTGACTATAGTCTCCTCCTGACCCTGCTCACACGGTGACCGCTGACTATAATCTCCTCCTGACCCTGCTCACACGGTGACCGCTGACTATAATCTCCTCCTGACCCTGCTCACACGGTGACCGCTGACTATAGTCTCCTCCTGACCCTGCTCACGCGGTGACCGCTGACTATAGTCTCCTCCTGACCCTGCTCACGTGGTGACCGCTGACTATAGTCTCCTCCTGACCCTGCTCACACGGTGACCGCTGACTATAATCTCCTCCTGACCCTGCTCACACGGTGACCGCTGACTATAGTCTCCTCCTGACCCTGCTCACGTGGTGACCCCGGGGGTCCTGCGTTTCCGTGGATCATGTATCCGGGTGACAGCAGGAAACATAAAGCTATAAGTTGGGTTTCACCTGCTCGCGGAGGGGCGTCGGAGGCTCCCGCTGTGCGGATGATTACAGCGGATCTCATCTTATCAGGACGGTGATCATCAGCCTGGAAGCCGCCTCGTTCTCACTACACCATTGTTCAGCCCTGATTAGACATGAGTGGAGGTGACCTGACGAGGCTTCGTGCTCATGGCGACGTGATTTTTATCACAGGCGCTGCTTTGTGGGTCTTTGTGCTATAAATATTCTATTTGCGTCACTTTTATAAAGCTTGAAATCTGCAATGAGTGCATGAGAATAGCGGTAGAATGTGGAGGACTGACGCCTCTCCCTGCCCATCACTAGTAATGGCCGTGATTCCCCTAATAGTGATGGGTGCTGGTCCGCAGACGCACAGATCTGCAGAGGAGCTCGATAGCGGAATAAGCAGAGCGATGCAGCTGGGATTATTGGTGGCGTCCTATGGGTCATCACTCCTAACCCTGCGCGGATGGCGGGATCTGCCGGGCGTTGCGGGCAGTTGGTATTCTTGTGATCCGTTTTGTCACAGTCGGCCAGGGGTCGGTTCCGGCTCCACGCTCCGCACCTCACACAGAGGACATGAGACGCTCTGTCAGCAGCTGCCCGGCAGAAGAGAACATGCCGGAGGCGCTTTACACAATGAGCGTCTTATACACGTCGCGCTGTTTTCATGGCATCATCTGAGAGTCATATGCCGGGTGATAATGGGGAGGCGGACACAAAGCTTTAATAACCGCGGCTTGTGCCGAAGGATAAAAACCATCCGGCCACATCCAGAGCCACCAACGCCGCTCCCATTAACACCTGTGAATTATTCATTGTGATGTTTACTCGTCCACAGCGCAGAACACACAGCGCAGATCACCCACCGCCACACAGCGCAGAACACACAGCGCAGATCACCCACCGCCACACAGCGCAGAACACCCACCGCCACACAGCGCAGAACACACAGCGCAGAACACACAGCGCAGATCACCCACCGCCACACAGCGCAGAACACACGGCGCAGAACACACGGCGCAGAACACACGGCGCAGAACACACAGCGCAGAACACACGGCGCAGAACACACAGCGCAGAACACACAGCGCAGATCACCCACCGCCACACAGCGCAGAACACACAGCGCAGAACACACAGCGCAGATCACCCACCGCCACACAGCGCAGAACACACGGCGCAGAACACACGGCGCAGAACACACGGCGCAGAACACACAGCGCAGAACACACGGCGCAGAACACACAGCGCAGAACACACAGTGCAGATCACCCACCGCCACACAGCGCAGAACACACAGCGCAGAACACACAGCGCAGATCACCCACCGCCACACAGCGCAGAACACACAGCGCAGATCACCCACCGCCACACAGCGCAGAACACACAGCGCAGAACACACGGCGCAGAACACACGGCGCAGAACACACGGCGCAGAACACACAGCGCAGAACACACAGCGCAGATCACCCACCGCCGCAGAGCACACAGCGCAGAACACACAGCGCAGAACACACAGCGCAGATCACCCACCGCCACACAGCGCAGAACACACAGCGCAGAACACACAGTGCAGATCACCCACCACCACACAGCGCAGAACACACAGCGCAGATCACCCACTGCCACACAGCGCAGAACACACAGCGCAGAACACACAGCGCAGAACACACAGCGCAGATCACCCACCACCACACAGCGCAGAACACACAGCGCAGAACACACAGCGCAGAACACACAGCGCAGATCACACAGCGCCACACAGCGCAGAACACACAGCGCAGAACACACACCGCCACACAGCGAAGAACACACAGCGCAGAACACACAGCGCAGAACACACAGTGCAGATCACCCACCGCCACACAGCGCAGAACACACAGCGCAGAACACACAGCGCAGAACACACAGCGCAGATCACCCACCGCCACACAGCGCAGAACACACAGCGCAGAACACACAGCGCAGATCACCCACCGCCACACACAAGATGTGCTGCTATCAGGCGAGTGCAGACGTCACCGCACAATTTGCGCTGTCACTGGTGACGGATGTCTGCAGAGCCTCGAGGGCCTGTGTATCCCGGACTGCAGGGTCTCTACTAAGCAAAGCTCCGTTCTCCTAAACTCTGCTGCGCGCATTGTATCTGGACGCATTGTATTCTGGACGCATTGTATCCCACGCGCATTGTATCTGGATGCATTGTATCCCGCGCGCATTGTATCCCGCGCGCATTGTATCCCGCGCGCATTGTATCCCGCGCGCATTGTATCCCGCGCGCATTGTATTCCGCGCACATTGTATTCCGCGCGCATTGTATCCCGCGCACATTGTATCTGGACGCATTGTATCCCGCGCGCATTGTATCCCGCGCGCATTGTATTCCGCGCACATTGTATTCCGCGCGCATTGTATCCTGCGCGCATTGTATCCCGCACACATTGTATCTGGACGCATTCTGCCGCCACTGATACATTGTAACGTACGGTCAGGAGGCAGAAGTGATTCATATAACTGCAGCATTGGCTGAACTGTGATAAGGCAAAGCCAGAGATGTATATACACACTGTGCATCACACACTGTACATACACACACTGTACATACACACACACTGTACATACACACACTGTACATACACATACACACACTGTACATACACACACACACACTGTACATACACACACACACTGTACATACACATACTGTACATACACACACTGTACATACACACACACACACTGTACATACACACACACACACACACTGTACATACACACACTGTACATACACATACACACACTGTACATACACACACACACTGTACATACACACACACACTGTACATACACACACACACTGTACATACACACACACACTGTACATACACACACTGTACATACACACACTGTACATACACACACACACACTGTACATACACACACTGTACATACACATACACACACTGTACATACACACACTGTACATACACATTATATACACACTGTACACACACTGTACATACACACACTGTACATACACATACACACACATATACACACTGTACATACACATGCATATACACACACACTGCACATACACATGCGTATATACACACACGCACACACTGTACGTACACATGCGTATATACACACACGCACACACTGTACGTACACATGCGTATATACACACACTGCATACACCGCCTGTCTTCTTCTCAGTTTTTCTAGGCTCCCACAGTTAAAGGACCTTTGACATCTTGGTCACAAGAATGTGATGTCACCAAAGGTCCTTAACCTCCGAGTAGAAGCGCTGGGGCCCTTAGAGAGCGGGGCCCTGAGCTATTGCCCCACCTCCCCCCTATAACCAGGGCTTATATTATATATATATATATATATTAGATCTCCTGTAACCTCACTCCTCGCAGCAAAGATCTTGAAAACAGCAGGAAATTGAAGCACAAAGTATATAGTAAATCAGCCGCTAAATCCGCAGGACGTGGATCTCATATATAACACAGGGGATTACCGGCGATTAACTATTTCACCAACTGATCCCATCAATAAGTGTTTCATTATGCAAATGAGGGGCGGAGACTCCTCCAGGAAGTCTGATGTGTGGGGACAGATGACCCCTCCGAGCCACTGTAGCTCCAGCATTAGGATGGTAATGAGGCTTTGTTTTGGCAGCTAGGCCCCATGTTTTATGGCTGCAGGTTTATGGCAGGATTAGGTGGGAAGTTTGCATAAGTCTTGTTGACATCTGGATATCTGTAGAGCGGCTGTGGACGCTGTTTACACCGAGCAGCAAATGCAATAATGGCCGCATTGTATTCCGCCTCTAGCATTCATGATCGCCGGGCCTCCCCGATTCCTCATCCTCTTCTCCACACCGGGCCTCCCCGATTCCTCATCCTCTTCTCCACCCCGGGCCTCCCCGATTCCCCATCCTCTTCTCCACCCCGGGCCTCCCCGATTCCCCATCCTCTTCTCCACCCCGGGCCTCCCCGATTCCCCATCCTCTTCTCCACCCCGGGCCTCCCCGATTCCCCATCCTCTTCTCCACCCCGGGCCTCCCCGATTCCCCATCCTCTTCTCCACCCCGGGCCTCCCCGATTCCCCATCCTCTTCTCCACCCCGGGCCTCCCCGATTCCTCATCCTCTTCTCCACACCGGGCCTCCCCGATTCCCCATCCTCTTCTCCACACCGGGCCTCCCCGATTCCTCATCCTCTTCTCCACCCCGGGCCTCCCCGATTCCTCATCCTCTTCTCCACACCGGGCCTCCCCGATTCCCCATCCTCTTCTCCACCCCGGGCCTCCCCGATTCCTCATCCTCTTCTCCACCCCGGGCCTCCCCGATTCCTCATCCTCTTCTCCACACCGGGCCTCCCCGATTCCCCATCCTCTTCTCCACCCCGGGCCTCCCCGATTCCCCATCCTCTTCTCCACCCCGGGCCTCCCCGATTCCCCATCCTCTTCTCCACCCCGGGCCTCCCCGATTCCTCATCCTCTTCTCCACACCGGGCCTCCCCGATTCCCCATCCTCTTCTCCACCCCGGGCCTCCCCGATTCCTCATCCTCTTCTCCACCCCGGGCCTCCCCGATTCCTCATCCTCTTCTCCACACCGGGCCTCCCCGATTCCCCATCCTCTTCTCCACCCCGGGCCTCCCCGATTCCCCATCCTCTTCTCCACCCCGGGCCTCCCCGATTCCCCATCCTCTTCTCCACCCCGGGCCTCCCCGATTCCTCATCCTCTTCTCCACACCGGGCCTCCCCGATTCCCCATCCTCTTCTCCACCCCGGGCCTCCCCGATTCCTCATCCTCTTCTCCACCCCGGGCCTCCCCGATTCCTCATCCTCTTCTCCACACCGGGCCTCCCCGATTCCCCATCCTCTTCTCCACACCGGGCCTCCCCGATTCCTCATCCTCTTCTCCACACCGGGCCTCCCCGATTCCTCATCCTCTTCTCCACACCGGGCCTCTCCGATTCCTCATCCTCTTCTCCACACCGGGCCTCCCCGATTCCCCATCCTCTTCTGCACACCGGGCCTCCCCGATTCCCCATCCTCTTCTGCACCCTGGGCCTCCCCGATTCCCCATCCTCTTCTCCATACCGGGCCTCCCCGATTCCCCATCCTCTTCTCCATACCGGGCCTCTCCGATTCCCCATCCTCTTCTCCACCCCGGGCCTCCCCGATTCCTCATCCTCTTCTCCACACCGGGCCTCCCCGATTCCCCATCCTCTTCTGCACCCCGGGCCTCCCCGATTCCCCATCCTCTTCTCCATACCGGGCCTCCCCGATTCCCCATCCTCTTCTCCATACCGGGCCTCCCCGATTCCTCATCCTCTTCTCCACACCGGGCCTCCCCGATTCCTCATCCTCTTCTCCACACCGGGCCTCCCCGATTCCTCATCCTCTTCTCCACACCGGGCCTCCCCGATTCCCCATCCTCTTCTCCACACCGGGCCTCCCCGATTCCTCATCCTCTTCTCCACACCGGGCCTCCCCGATTCCTCATCCTCTTCTCCACACCGGGCCTCTCCGATTCCTCATCCTCTTCTCCACACCGGGCCTCCCCGATTCCCCATCCTCTTCTGCACACCGGGCCTCCCCGATTCCCCATCCTCTTCTCCATACCGGGCCTCCCCGATTCCCCATCCTCTTCTCCATACCGGGCCTCTCCGATTCCTCATCCTCTTCTCCACACCGGGCCTCCCCGATTCCTCATCCTCTTCTCCACAACGGGCCTCCCCGATTCCTCATCCTCTTCTCCACACCGGGCCTCTCCGATTCCTCATCCTCTTCTCCACCCCGGGCCTCCCCGATTCCTCATCCTCTTCTCCACACCGGGCCTCCCCGATTCCTCATCCTCTTCTCCACACCGGGCCTCCCCGATTCCTCATCCTCTTCTCCACACCGGGCCTCCCCGATTCCTCATCCTCTTCTCCACACCGGGCCTCCCCGATTCCTCATCCTCTTCTCCACACCGGGCCTCCCCGATTCCCCATCCTCTTCTCCACACCGGGCCTCCCCGATTCCTCATCCTCTTCTCCACACCGGGCCTCCCCGATTCCTCATCCTCTTCTCCACACCGGGCCTCCCCGATTCCCCATCCTCTTCTCCACACCGGGCCTCCCCGATTCCCCATCCTCTTCTCCACCCCGGGCCTCCCCGATTCCCCATCCTCTTCTCCACCCCGGGCCTCCCCGATTCCCCATCCTCTTCTCCACCCCGGGCCTCCCCGATTCCCCATCCTCTTCTCCACCCCGGGCCTCCCCGATTCCCCATCCTCTTCTCCACCCCGGGCCTCCCCGATTCCCCATCCTCTTCTCCACCCCGGGCCTCCCCGATTCCTCATCCTCTTCTCCACCCCGGGCCTCCCCGATTCCCCATCCTCTTCTCCACCCCGGGCCTCCCCGATTCCCCATCCTCTTCTCCACCCCGGGCCTCCCCGATTCCCCATCCTCTTCTCCACCCCGGGCCTCCCCGATTCCCCATCCTCTTCTCCACCCCGGGCCTCCCCGATTCCTCATCCTCTTCTCCACACCGGGCCTCCCCGATTCCTCATCCTCTTCTCCACACCGGGCCTCCCCGATTCCTCATCCTCTTCTCCACACCGGGCCTCCCCGATTCCCCATCCTCTTCTCCACCCCGGGCCTCCCCGATTCCCCATCCTCTTCTCCACCCCGGGCCTCCCCGATTCCCCATCCTCTTCTCCACACCGGGCCTCCCCGATTCCCCATCCTCTTCTCCACCCCGGGCCTCCCCGATTCCCCATCCGCTTCTCCACACCGGGCCTCCCCGATTCCCCATCCTCTTCTCCACACCGGGCCTCCCCGATTCCTCATCCTCTTCTCCACACCGGGCCTCCCCGATTCCTCATCCTCTTCTCCACCCCGGGCCTCCCCGATTCCCCATCCTCTTCTCCACCCCGGGCCTCCCCGATTCCCCATCCTCTTCTCCACACCGGGCCTCCCCGATTCCTCATCCTCTTCTCCACACCGGGCCTCCCCGATTCCTCATCCTCTTCTCCACACCGGGCCTCCCCGATTCCCCATCCTCTTCTCCACCCCGGGCCTCCCCGATTCCCCATCCTCTTCTCCACCCCGGGCCTCCCCGATTCCCCATCCTCTTCTCCACCCCGGGCCTCCCCGATTCCCCATCCTCTTCTCCACCCCGGGCCTCCCCGATTCCCCATCCTCTTCTCCACCCCGGGCCTCCCCGATTCCTCATCCTCTTCTCCACCCCGGGCCTCCCCGATTCCCCATCCTCTTCTCCACCCCGGGCCTCCCCGATTCCCCATCCTCTTCTCCACCCCGGGCCTCCCCGATTCCCCATCCTCTTCTCCACACCGGGCCTCCCCGATTCCCCATCCTCTTCTCCACCCCGGGCCTCCCCGATTCCCCATCCTCTTCTCCACCCCGGGCCTCCCCGATTCCCCATCCTCTTCTCCACCCCGGGCCTCCCCGATTCCTCATCCTCTTCTCCACACCGGGCCTCCCCGATTTCTCATCCTCTTCTGCCTCTTCTCCATGCCGATCCACCCAATTCCTCATCCTCTTCTGCTTCTTCTCCACACTCTGCCTCCCCGATTCCTCGTCCTCTCCTGCTTCTCCTCCATGCCGAGCCTCCCTGATTCCTCATCCTCCTCTGCCTCTTCTCCACACTCGGCCTCCCCGATTCCTCATCCTCCTCTGCCTCTTCTTCACACCGGGCCCCCCCAATTCCTCATCCTCTTCTCCACACCGGGCCTTCCCGATTCCTCATCCTCTTCTGCCTCTTCTCCACACTCGGCCTCCCCGATTCCTCATCCTCTTCTGCCTCTTCTCCACACTCGGCCTCCCCGATTCCTCATCCTCTTCTGCCTCTTCTCCACACTCGGCCTCCCCGATTCCTCATCCTCTTCTGCCTCTTCTCCACACTCTGCCTCCCCGATTCCTCATCCTCTTCTGCCTCTTCTCCACACTCGGCTTCCCCGATTCCTCATCCTCTTCTGCCTCTTCTCCACACTCGGCCTCCCCGATTCCTCATCCTCTTCTGCCTCTTCTCCACACCGGGCCTCCCCGATTCCTCATCCTCTTCTGCTTCTTCTCCACCCTGATCCTCCTCGATTCCTCGTCCTCTTCTGCCTCTTCTCCATCCCGGGCCTCCCCCCGATTCCTCTTCTGACTCTTCACACTCGGACTCCCCTATTCCTCATCCTCTTCTGCCTCTTCTCTACCCCGGGCCTCCCAATTCCTCATCCTCTTCTGCCTCTTCTCCATCCCGGGCCTCCCCGATTCCTCGTCCTCTTCTGCCTCTTCTCCATCCCGGGCCTCCCCCGATTCCTCTTCTGCCTCTTTTCTACCCCGGGCCTCCCCTATTCCTCATCCTCTTCTCCATCCCGGGCCTCCCCTATTCCTCATCCTCTTCTGCGTCTTCTCCATCCCGGGCCTCCCCGATTCCTCATCCTCTTCTGCTTCTCCTCCATGCCGATCCTCCCCGATTCCTCATCCTCTTCTGCCTCCTCTTTTAATTTGCCCCCTGTCATCCGGTCGGGGACCGTTTCAAGGAATCTGTAGTGAAAACGGAAAGACGACAGAAGAAAATGACTGCAGAATTGCTGATGGATGATGCCTCCATTCATGAATCCGGTCGCCCGGCGTGCCTTGTGCGTGGCACCGCAGGCCCCGCATCATCTGGCGGTGTTGGCAGCGTGGACGCTGACCATTCATATGGGCTCCCCGCTCTCCCTGCCAATCTGCTTATTTCAGCTGCTTCCATTAGCGGCTGCCCCCCGCGGACTGACTCCCCCATGCACTGACTCCCCCATGCACTGACTCCCCCCGCGGACGGACTCCCCCATGCATTTCTTTGCAGCTTGTGCCCCCCTCTTCCGCTGATCTGGGCACAGCTGGATGGGACTTGGCCCGCTGCGGCCGATTTGCTTGTTTTCGGTGGTGGAGCTGAATGGGGCTGTTTTTGGCCCGTGCAGACGTTGGTGCAGCATTGATGAGGAGTATTACATGCGGTCCTGGCACCGGTGTGACGTGACCCGAGCCCCCGCTGTGATGAGCATTGCAGGGTATCATTAGTCAGGAGAGCGGTGGAGGATGAGGAGGGAATTGCTGCTTGAACTGGGACCCGACAGAAAAAAACCCCTTGAAACTATTAGCTTGTAATTACAGAGAAGAGCGCTGGTGGTGGCCGAGGTCTGGTGTCAGCGGAGCCGTGGATGAAAGGAGACCGTAATTACCAAACCGGCGGGAGGCCGCGGAGCGCTGATTAGCTGTGGAGGGGACGGTGCAGCCACTGCACAGGCCACGGCTGCCTATGTACATGTATACCTTGTCATTACTGTGCCGCTACTAATTAGCAATGCATCGCTGAAGTGGCCATTCATGGTCTTCTCAGCCGCTAACGAGCCCTGAGCGATTCCCCTGACTACGCGCGTTGGGTTTTGATGCTGATTAGGGCTGGCGGGACGGGCAATGTAGATACGCGGGGACGGGCGTCAGTAAATCCGCGGGGACGGGGAATGTAGATCCGCGGGGACGGGGAATGTAGATCCGCGGGGACGGGGAATGTAGATCCGCGGGGACGGGGAATGTAGATCCGCGGGGACGGGGAATGTAGATCCGCGGGGACGGGGAATGTAGATCCGCGGGGACGGGCAATGTAGATCCGCGGGGACGGGCAATGTAGATCCGCGGGGACGGGCAATGTAGATACGCGGGGACGGGCGTCAGTAAATCCGCGGGGATGGGGAATGTAGATCCGCGGGGACGGGGAATGTAGATCCGCGGGGACGGGCGTCAGTAAATCCGCGAGGACGGGGAATGTAGATCCGCGGGGACGGGGAATGTAGATCCGCGGGGACGGGGAATGTAGATCCGCGGGGACGGGGAATGTAGATCCGCGGGGACGGGGAATGTAGATCCGCGGGGACGGGGAATGTAGATCCACGGGGAATGTAGATCCGCGGGGACGGGCAATGTAGATCCGCGGGGACGGGCAATGTAGATCCGCGGGGACGGGGAATGTAGATACGCGGGGACGGGCAATGTAGATCCGCGGGGACGGGCAATGTAGATCCGCGGGGACGGGGAATGTAGATCCGCGGGGACGGGGAATGTAGATACGCGGGGACGGGGAATGTAGATCCGCGGGGACGGGCAATGTAGATCCGCGGGGACGGGGAATGTAGATCCGCGGGGACGGGGAATGTAGATCCGCGGGGACGGGCAATGTAGATCCGCGGGGACGGGCAATGTAGATCCGCGGGGACGGGCAATGTAGATCCGCGGGGACGGGCAATGTAGATCCGCGGGGACGGGCAATGTAGATCCGCGGGGACGGGCAATGTAGATCCGCGGGGACGGGGAATGTAGATCCGCGGGGACGGGGAATGTAGATCCGCGGGGACGGGCAATGTAGATCCGCGGGGACGGGCAATGTAGATCCGCGGGGACGGGCAATGTAGATCCGCGGGGACGGGCAATGTAGATCCGCGGGGACGGGCAATGTAGATCCGCGGGGACGGGCAATGTAGATCCGCGGGGACGGGCAATGTAGATCCGCGGGGACGGGCAATGTAGATCCGCGGGGACGGGCAATGTAGATCCGCGGGGACGGGCAATGTAGATCCGCGGGGACGGGCAATGTAGATCCGCGGGGACGGGCAATGTAGATCCGCGGGGACGGGCAATGTAGATCCGCGGGGACGGGCAATGTAGATCCGCGGGGACGGGCAATGTAGATCCGCGGGGACGGGGAATGTAGATCCGCGGGGACGGGGAATGTAGATACGCGGGGACGGGGAATGTAGATACGCGGGGACGGGCAATGTAGATCCGCGGGGACGGGCAATGTAGATCCGCGGGGACGGGCAATGTAGATCCGCGGGGACGGGCAATGTAGATCCGCGGGGACGGGCAATGTAGATCCGCGGGGACGGGCAATGTAGATCCGCGGGGACGGGCAATGTAGATCCGCGGGGACGGGCAATGTAGATCCGCGGGGACGGGCAATGTAGATCCGCGGGGACGGGGAATGTAGATACGCGGGGACGGGCAATGTAGATCCGCGGGGACGGGCAATGTAGATCCGCGGGGACGGGCAATGTAGATCCGCGGGGACGGGCAATGTAGATCCGCGGGGACGGGCAATGTAGATACGCGGGGACGGGCAATGTAGATCCGCGGGGACGGGCAATGTAGATACGCGGGGACGGGCAATGTAGATACGCGGGGACGGGCAATGTAGATACGCGGGGACGGGGAATGTAGATCCGCGGGGACGGGGAATGTAGATACGCGGGCACTGTAAGTGGCAGCCGACGTCCCACAGACGTGGAATATGGATCCGTACGTTCCCGCTGAAACACGGCAGCCGACATCGTGTAATGTTAACCGATGGATGGAAGCGCATGGCCTCATTATACAGCAAGGTGCTGCCCGAGCCCTCACTTGCCTGGGTAGATCGGTTCAGTCACCATTATCGGCCTGTCTATATGAGCCCTTACAACGAGCAAAACAGAGGGATGTATCATTGGTGCAACCTGTGCCCAGGGGTCGGGGCCATTCCACCAAAGCAGGTGGAACAATGCATTTGGATAAATGCATAGGGCCCCTATATTCTTTTTGCGCAGGGCCATTTTCTGTCAGAGGAGTAAAATGATTGCTTGTCCATTCCAATGATTGTACGCTGGCTTTAAATATTCGTTCTCGGCAGCACATCGCCATGTGTAAAAAGTAAGTGCTGTCGAGCACCTGTGTAAACTGTTGCGGTGGTTGATCTGCTGCGGACGGGCTGAGCGCAGTGTTGGGGGACCCCCTCCCGTGCCGTCCTCTCCTCTCATCTTCTTGCCTGGTACCTGGTGGGCAGGGGGAGGTTTTATGGATAGGATTTTGGGTTGCCCATTGGATGTTGTGGGTTTCCCCCCCCCTGTGAGCGCCCCCATCCTTGTATATGAATGATGGCCGTTCACCGTTCCTCTTTTCATGGTCTACCTTCCCTCCGACCCCTCAGCAGTGATGTATTTCTGGTGGATTATTATCGGCACCGGTTTTCTCCATTTTGGGTGGTAATGGCCCTGCTGCTGCCATATATTTGGTGATGATGGGGGGGGTTTCGGTATTTAGCTTGGTCGGTGTATATTTGGTGATGATGAGGGGGGGGTTCGGTATTTAGCATGGTCGGTGTATATTTGGTGATGATGGGGGTGGGGGGTTTCGGTATTTAGCATGGTCGGTGTATATTTGGTGATGATGAGGGGGGGGTTCGGTATTTAGCATGGTCGGTGTATATTTGGTGATGATGAGGGGGGGTTTCGGTATTTAGCATGGTCGGTGTATATTTGGTGATGATGAGGGGGGGGGTTTCGGTATTTAGCATGGTCGGTGTATATTTGGTGATGATGAGGGGGGGGTTTCGGTATTTAGCATGGTCGGTGTATATTTGGTGATGATGAGGGGGGGGTTTCGGTATTTAGCATGGTCGTGTATATTTGGTGATGATGAGGGGGTTTTCGGTATTTAGCATGGTCGGTGTATATTTGGTGATGATGAGGGGGGTTTCGGTATTTAGCATGGTCGGTGTATATTTGGTGATGATGGGGGGATTTCGGTATTTAGCATGGTCGGTGTACATTTGGTGATGATGAGGGGGGGTTTCGGTATTTAGCATGGTCGGTGTATATTTGGTGATGATGAGGGGGTTTCGGTATTTAGCATGGTCGGTGTATATTTGGTGATGATGAGGGGGGGGTTCGGTATTTAGCATGGTCGGTATATATTTGGTGATGATGAGGGGGGGTTTCGGTATTTAGCATGGTCGGTGTATATTTGGTGATAATGAGGGGGGGGTTTCGGTATTTAGCATGGTCGGTGTATATTTGGTGATGATGAGGGGGGTTTCGGTATTTAGCATGGTCGGTGTATATTTGGTGATGATGAGGGGGGGTTCGGTATTTAGCATGGTCGGTGTATATTTGGTGATGATGATGGGGGGTTTCGGTATTTAGCATGGTCGGTGTATATTTGGTGATGATGAGGGGGGGTTTCGGTATTTAGCATGGTCGGTGTATATTTGGTGATGATGAGGGGGGGGTTTCGGTATTTAGCATGGTCGGTGTATATTGGTGATGATGAGGGGGGGGTTTCGGTATTTAGCATGGTCGGTATATATTTGGTGATGATGGGGTGGGGGTTTCGGTATTTAGCATGGTCGGTGTATATTTGGTGATGATGAGGGGGGGGTTTCGGTATTTAGCATGGTCGGTGTATATTTGGTGATGATGAGGGGGGGTTTCGGTATTTAGCATGGTCGGTATATATTTGGTGATGATGAGGGGGGGTTTCGGTATTTAGCATGGTCGGTGTATATTTGGTGATGATGAGGGGGGGTTTCGGTATTTAGCATGGTCGGTATATATTTGGTGATGATGAGGGGGGGTTTCGGTATTTAGCATGGTCTGTATATATTTGGTGATGATGAGGGGGGGTTTCGGTATTTAGCATGGTCGGTATATATTTGGTGATGATGAGGGGGGGTTTCGGTATTTAGCATGGTCGGTGTATATTTGGTGATGATGAGGGGGGGTTTCGGTATTTAGCATGGTCGGTGTATATTTGGTGATGATGAGGGGGGGTTTCGGTATTTAGCATGGTCGGTGTATATTTGGTGATGATGAGGGGGGGTTTCGGTATTTAGCATGGTCGGTGTATATTTGGTGATGATGAGGGGGGGGGGTTTCGGTATTTAGCATGGTCGGTATATATTTGGTGATGATGAGGGGGGGGGTTTCGGTATTTAGCATGGTCGGTATATATTTGGTGATGATGAGGGGGGGGTTTCGGTATTTAGCATGGTCGGTGTATATTTGGTGATGATGAGGGGGGGGTTTCGGTATTTAGCATGGTCGGTGTATATTTGGTGATGATGAGGGGGGGGTTCGGTATTTAGCATGGTCGGTGTATATTTGGTGATGATGAGGGGGGGGTTTCGGTATTTAGCATGCTCGGTGTATATTTGGTGATGATGAGGGGGGGTTTCGGTATTTAGCATGGTCGGTGTATATTTTGGTGATGATGAGGGGGGGTTTCGGTATTTAGCATGGTCGGTGTATATTTGGTGATGATGAGGGGGGGGGGTTTCGGTATTTAGCATGGTCGGTGTATATTTGGTGATGATGAGGGGGGGTTTCGGTATTTAGCATGGTCGGTGTATATTTGGTGATGATGAGGGGGGGTTTCGGTATTTAGCATGGTCGGTGTATATTTGGTGATGAGGGGGGGGTTTCGGTATTTAGCATGGTCGGTGTATATTTGGTGATGATGAGGGGGGGGTTTCGGTATTTAGCATGGTCGGTGTATATTTGGTGATGATGAGGGGGGGTTTTCGGTATTTAGCATGGTCGGTGTATATTTGGTGATGATGAGGGGGGGTTTCGGTATTTAGCATGGTCGGTATATATTTGGTGATGATGAGGGGGGGTTTCGGTATTTAGCATGCGCGGTGTATATTTGGTGATGATGGGGGGGGGGGTTTCGGTATTTAGCATGGTCGGTGTATATTTGGTGATGATGAGGGGGGGTTTCGGTATTTAGCATGGTCGGTGTATATTTGGTGATGATGAGGGGGGGTTTCGGTATTTAGCATGGTCGGTGTATATTTGGTGATGATGAGGGGGGGTTTCGGTATTTAGCATGGTCGGTGTATATTTGGTGATGATGAGGGGGGGGGGTTTCGGTATTTAGCATGGTCGGTATATATTTGGTGATGATGAGGGGGGGGTTTCGGTATTTAGCATGGTCGGTGTATATTTGGTGATGATGAGGGGGGGGGTTTCGGTATTTAGCATGGTCGGTGTATATTTGGTGATGATGAGGGGGGGGTTCGGTATTTAGCATGGTCGGTGTATATTTGGTGATGATGAGGGGGGGGTTTCGGTATTTAGCATGCTCGGTGTATATTTGGTGATGATGAGGGGGGGTTTCGGTATTTAGCATGGTCGGTGTATATTTGGTGATGATGAGGGGGGGTTTCGGTATTTAGCATGGTCGGTGTATATTTGGTGATGATGAGGGGGGGTTTCGGTATTTAGCATGGTCGGTGTATATTTGGTGATGAGGGGGGGGTTTCGGTATTTAGCATGGTCGGTGTATATTTGGTGATGATGAGGGGGGGTTTCGGTATTTAGCATGGTCGGTGTATATTTGGTGATGATGAGGGGGGGGTTTCGGTATTTAGCATGGTCGGTGTATATTTGGTGATGATGAGGGGGGGTTTCGGTATTTAGCATGGTCGGTATATATTTGGTGATGATGAGGGGGGGTTTCGGTATTTAGCATGGTCGGTATATATTTGGTGATGATGAGGGGGGGTTTCGGTATTTAGCATGGTCGGTGTATATTTGGTGATGAGGGGGGGGTTTCGGTATTTAGCATGGTCGGTGTATATTTGGTGATGATGAGGGGGGGGGTTTCGGTATTTAGCATGGTCGGTGTATATTTGGTGATGATGAGGGGGGGTTTCGGTATTTAGCATGGTCGGTGTATATTTGGTGATGATGAGGGGGGGTTTCGGTATTTAGCATGCGCGGTGTATATTTGGTGATGATGGGGGGGGGGGGTTCGGTATTTAGCATGCGCGGTGTACATTTGGTGATGATGAGGGGGGTGGTTTCGGTATTTAGCATGGTCGGTGTATATTTGGTGATGATGAGGGGGGGTTTCGGTATTTAGCATGGTCGGTGTATATTTGGTGATGATGAGGGGGGGTTTCGGTATTTAGCATGGTCGGTGTATATTTTGGTGATGATGAGGGGGGGTTTCGGTATTTAGCATGGTCGGTGTATATTTGGTGATGATGAGGGGGGGGTTTCGGTATTTAGCATGGTCGGTGTATATTTGGTGATGATGAGGAGGGGTTTCGGTATTTAGCATGGTCGGTGTATATTTGGTGATGATGAGGGGGGGGTTTCGGTATTTAGCATGGTCGGTGTATAATTGGTGATGATGAGGGGGGGTTTCGGTATTTAGCATGGTCGGTGTATATTTGGTGATGATGAGGGGGGGTTTCGGTATTTAGCCATGCGCGGTGTATATTTGGTGATGATGGGGGGGGGGGGTTCGGTATTTAGCATGCGCGGTGTACATTTGGTGATGATGAGGGGGGGGGTTTCGGTATTTAGCATGGTCGGTGTATATTTGGTGATGATGAGGGGGGGTTTCGGTATTTAGCATGGTCGGTGTATATTTGGTGATGATGAGGGGGGGTTTCGGTATTTAGCATGGTCGGTGTATATTTGGTGATGATGAGGGGGGGTTTCGGTATTTAGCATGGTCGGTGTATATTTGGTGATGATGAGGGGGGGGGTTTCGGTATTTAGCATGGTCGGTGTATATTTGGTGATGATGAGGGGGGGTTTCGGTATTTAGCATGGTCGGTGTCTATTTGGTGATGATGAGGGGGGGGTTTCGGTATTTAGCATGGTCGGTGTATATTTGGTGATGATGAGGAGGGGTTTCGGTATTTAGCATGGTCGGTGTATATTTGGTGATGATGAGGGGGGGGTTTCGGTATTTAGCATGGTCGGTATACATTTGGTGATGATGAGGGGGGGGGTTTCGGTATTTAGCATGCGCGGTGTATATTTGGTGATGATGAGGGGGGGGTTTTCGGTATTTAGCATGGTCGGTGTATATTTGGTGATGATGAGGGGGGGTTTCGGTATTTAGCATGGTCGGTGTATATTTGGTGATGATGAGGGGGGGTTCGGTATTTAGCATGGTCGGTGTATATTTGGTGATGATGATGGGGGGTTTCGGTATTTAGCATGGTCGGTGTATATTTGGTGATGATGAGGGGGGGGTTTCGGTATTTAGCATGGTCGGTGTATATTTGGTGATGATGAGGGGGGGGTTTCGGTATTTAGCATGGTCGGTGTATATTTGGTGATGATGAGGGGGGGGTTTCGGTATTTAGCATGGTCGGTATATATTTGGTGATGATGGGGTGGGGGGTTTCGGTATTTAGCATGGTCGGTGTATATTTGGTGATGATGAGGGGGGGGGTTTCGGTATTTAGCATGGTCGGTGTATATTTGGTGATGATGAGGGGGGGTTTCGGTATTTAGCATGGTCGGTATATATTTTGGTGATGATGAGGGGGGGTTTCGGTATTTAGCATGGTCGGTGTATATTTGGTGATGATGAGGGGGGGTTTCGGTATTTAGCATGGTCGGTATATATTTGGTGATGATGAGGGGGGGTTTCGGTATTTAGCATGGTCTGTATATATTTGGTGATGATGAGGGGGGGTTTCGGTATTTAGCATGGTCGGTATATATTTGGTGATGATGAGGGGGGGGTTTCGGTATTTAGCATGGTCGGTGTATATTTGGTGATGATGAGGGGGGGTTTCGGTATTTAGCATGGTCGGTGTATATTTGGTGATGATGAGGGGGGGTTTCGGTATTTAGCATGGTCGGTGTATATTTGGTGATGATGAGGGGGGGTTTCGGTATTTAGCATGGTCGGTGTATATTTGGTGATGATGAGGGGGGGGGTTTCGGTATTTAGCATGGTCGGTATATATTTGGTGATGATGAGGGGGGGGTTTCGGTATTTAGCATGGTCGGTATATATTTGGTGATGATGAGGGGGGGTTTCGGTATTTAGCATGGTCGGTGTTATATTTGGTGATGATGATGAGGGGGGGTTTTCGGTATTTAGCATGGTCGGTGTATATTTGGTGATGATGAGGGGGGGGTTCGGTATTTAGCATGGTCGGTGTATATTTGGTGATGATGAGGGGGGGGTTTCGGTATTTAGCATGGCTCGGTGTATATTTGGTGATGATGAGGGGGGGTTTCGGTATTTAGCATGGTCGGTGTATATTTGGTGATGATGAGGGGGGGTTTCGGTATTTAGCATGGTCGGTGTATATTTGGTGATGATGATGAGGGGGGGGTTTCGGTATTTAGCATGGTCGGTGGTATATTTGGTGATGATGAGGGGGGGTTTCGGTATTTAGCATGGTCGGTGTATATTTGGTGATGATGAGGGGGGGTTTCGGTATTTAGCATGGTCGGTGTATATTTGGTGATGATGAGGGGGGGTTTCGGTATTTAGCATGGTCGGTGTATATTTGGTGATGATGAGGGGGGGTTTCGGTATTTAGCATGGTCGGTGTATATTTGGTGATGATGAGGGGGGGTTTCGGTATTTAGCATGGTCGGTGTATATTTGGTGATGATGAGGGGGGGGTTTCGGTATTTAGCATGGTCGGTGTATATTTGGTGATGATGATGGGGGGGTTCGGTATTTAGCATGCGCGGTGTATATTTGGTGTTGATGGGGGGGGGGGGGTTTCGGTATTTAGCATGGTCGGTGTATATTTGGTGATGATGAGGGGGGGTTTCGGTATTTAGCATGGTCGGTGTATATTTGGTGATGATGAGGGGGGGGTTTCGGTATTTAGCATGGTCGGTGTATATTTGGTGATGATGAGGGGGGGGTTTCGGTATTTAGCATGGTCGGTGTATATTTGGTGATGATGAGGGGGGGGGGTTTCGGTATTTAGCATGGTCGGTATATATTTGGTGATGATGAGGGGGGGGTTTCGGTATTTAGCATGGTC